>NW_010414441.1:17107-17720 GCF_000710305.1 Buceros rhinoceros silvestris
GCTACACCCCCCCCCCACCCCTCCCCCAAGCACATGCAGCAAGCCCTGGCAACAGCAGGACAGATGGACATACCCTGCCCAGTGCTCGGGCAGGTAAACCCCAGAGCTGGTCACTGGCACCTGTGGTCAGGACACGCTGCCTGCGTTGGAGCTGACCAGGTTGAGGGCAGCTGTTGAGGCAGGTTGAGGCACATGGGACAAACATGCAGCTCCCAGGCTGCGAAGGCACTGGTGCCACCTGCTAGCACCACGCTGCTCTTTGCCCAACTTTTCTCAGGCTCTAGGTGAGCAGAAGAGACCTCTTTCCATCAGCTCAAGGATGGAGGGCTTTCCTTTCCCCTTCCCTGCCTTGAAGCTCACCACTGGAAGCAGCGATGGCAGCAGGTCAGTGCTCAAACAGCACTACTCGTCATGGTGACTGCTTCATGGGGAACAGGGAGCCCGCCACAACACCTCGTAGGGCAATGGCTCAGTACCCTTGATGGCGAGCCCCAAAGAGGAGGAGGAGGAGGAGGAGGAAGAGGGGGAGGAGGAGGAGGAGGAGGAGGATCTGCTGATGCTGCAGCCCAGAGGTGGCAGAGCACATAAGCAAGACAAGGATGTTCTTCTTCCT
>NW_010414441.1:17771-19221 GCF_000710305.1 Buceros rhinoceros silvestris
GAGGAGGAGGAGGATCTGCTGCTGCTGCAGCCCAGGGTTGGCAGAGCTCCTATGCAAAACAAGCCTGTGCTTTGGCCTTTGTGAGTCTTCTGCAGAGGGAGGAACAAGCTGAATGGGAGCGAGGTGGGGAAGGGTATCCCGATTGCTTGCAAAAACGGTGCTCCTCTCCCACTGCTGCCCTGCCTAGGGAAGGGGCTCACCCAGGCCTGTCCCCAGTTGCTGTGGTATCTCACCTCACAAATAACCAGCAGCTTTTTGGGGGTCCGAATCCAGTCCTTGCAGAAAGAAGCAAGCACCTGCAGCAATCCCCACAGATCAAAGGGAAGGGCAGGAGTCAGAGCTCACAATTTTCTTCTGCTCTTATTAAAGGAGGAATCAATTTAACCTGTTAGTTAGCTAAGCTAGGACCCTCCAAACCCATTTTCCTTCTTAGGTGGATTCATGTTTAACCCAAGAGTGTGCTGGCCGCAGAGGCTCCCAGGGACTGCCTCTCCCCACTTTGCTGGACCAAAACCTCAGCCACGACTCTCCAGCAGAGGATGATGCTCAAAACTCCAGGTCCTGGCTTTCCTTCCTCCTCATTGACCCAGGGAGAGGAGGATAGCAGTTTGCTCTTGGGTGGGTTTGGGCACATTTTGGGCACAGGTGTCCCCTGTGCTTCCACAGACTCCCCAAAGCTGAGAAGTGAGCTCTGTCAAGATGTAGCACAGCCTTTAGCTAGAAGGATGGATTGGATTTTTTCTCTGTCATTTTTTTTGTTACAGCCTGCATTTGTCTCTGCTGTTGGAAACAGGGATTACTGCAAAAATTAGATTCTCCCACTCACTCCTCTATGGCAGCGGTTCGGAATGACAGAAACAGCAGGTGCCCTGTGGACAGTAACAGACTCGCTGTTTCTCTTTGTACCTGACAAGCACTGCCTAATTTACAACCCTGTGGAGAAAGGAGAGCTCACAAGTGGACGGCAGGCTTGGGAGCTGCCTGGCGCTTTGGAGAGAGGCTGCTCGTTTGCAACTTTTTGCCCATTAAAAGCAAAGTAAAACCTCACTCACAAGTAAAGACACGCCTCAGGGGAGCAAACACCGTCTCTCTCTGTCCTCCCGGGACGGGCTTTAATTGCTGCTTGCCCAAGAAGGTAGCTCAGGCCCCCACCTCTTCATTCTTTCTCCTCCCTCTTTCCTGACGATTTTCTGTACCCTCCTCTGTGGCAGGAGGTTGCTCTCTGCAGCTGGAGACGAGGATGATGGGGAGGCTCAGCACTGCGGAACTGCCCCTGACCCTGGTGTCTCCCACACCTCCAGAAAGAAGATGCTGGGAGTGGGCTCAAGCAGCCCCTCAGGTATTTCTGCTGCTCCTAGTTGTTTCTCTCCCCAGGTGCTATTGTCCCTGCAGGATTTTTGGAAGTGCAGACTTCATGGGGTCTGCACAGAGAGATGATTTGTCACGCTCT
>NW_010414441.1:19309-20160 GCF_000710305.1 Buceros rhinoceros silvestris
GCACAGAGAGATGAGTTGTCGCGCTCTTCCCTGGGATTTCCTCTTGCCTCCACTGGCAAAGGTGCTTTCTCTCCCCGGGTTGAGTGTGGAGGTTGCCAAGGGAGCCAGCACAGGGGGGTGCCAGCTCAGCTCTCTCCAGAGGCAGAAAACAGCCAGTGCCTCCTACAACCCTGACACCTCAGAGAACCTGGTAATGACAAATGTAGCAATGACTCACCCAGGGGTGGAAATCACAGCAGTCTGTTTCTCTGGGGCAGCAATAGGCAAAGGATGGTCGTATTCCTTTCTCTTCCATCCCATCCCACCCTCTAAGGAGGTGGAAAATGCAAAGGCAACATAACCCAAGCAACTCGGCTTCTTCACCATTTTCCCATCCTGAGGCCGTGCCTCTCTTGCACACCTCCAGCTTCCTGGGACGTTGCTGCAATGCCAAGGGTTCATAACCCCCACATCAGCAGTTCTGTATGGCTCCAGTGATTGTGGGCTGCCCATGCCCTTCACCTCCCCCCCCCTCCTCCTGCAAGCAGTACCATCTGTCTTCTCATCTCAGAACTCACCCTGCCATCCATCACAATTGCCTGAGCTGATTATCCTCCACTTCTCCAGACAGCAGCTGAGGAAGGCAGCTGGGACAAAGCAGTTACTCTGCTGTATCTCAGATACGCTCACACCTTAGCTCTGCGTGGCTGCACTGTGGGGCTGGAGCTTTGCTGATTCAAACTCTTTGAAGACTGACAAGGCCCATGGAGCTGCCTGGCATCACAGACACCACCTGCACCCTTTGGGATGGAAAATGTGGCAGATGGGACCGTCTGAATATCACCATGCCGGACCACTGGCAGCTGCCACCC
>NW_010414441.1:20265-20531 GCF_000710305.1 Buceros rhinoceros silvestris
CCCACCCACCGCTTAGCCAACATATCCTGGCTGCCACTTAGCTCCAAGATGCCAGTGACATACTAGTCACAAGAAGAGTGGAGTCTTCTAGAGATGTCACCTGGTCTTTGCTGCTGCTCTGCTTGCAGAAGCCCGGAGAGAGGCTACTGACAAGGCCCATGGAGCTGCCTGGCATCACAGACACCACCTGCACCCTTTGGGATGGAAAATGTGGCAGATGGGACCGTCTGAATATCACCATGCCGGACCACTGGCAGCTGCCACCC
>NW_010414441.1:20698-26113 GCF_000710305.1 Buceros rhinoceros silvestris
CCTCCCACCCACCCACCGCTTAGCCAACATATCCTGGCTGCCACTTAGCTCCAAGATGCCAGTGACATACTAGTCACAAGAAGAGTGGAGTCTTCTAGAGATGTCACCTGGTCTTTGCTGCTGCTCTGCTTGCAGAAGCCCGGAGAGAGGCTACCCTCATTGCCGTGTCCTGGCTGGCACCCCCAGGGCTGCAGTATGGTTTATAAACTGCTGGGAAGGAGTACAGTGCCCTGTCTTTGTCTGAGGGCGGTGGGGAGGCTGGGAGCCCAGCATGGGGGCACAGGCATGCCAGAGCGAATGGGGCCGGTTTTTGCCCAGCACTTAAAATCATAGAACCATTTAGGTTGGAAAAAATCTTAAGATGAGACCAACTGTTAACCCAGCATGGCCAAATCCACACTAAATCATGTCCCTAAGATCTACACATCTTTTAAATACCTTCAGGGATGGTGACTCAACCAGTTCCGTGGGCAGCCTGTTCCAATGCTTCATAACCCATTTAGTGAAGAATTTTTTCCTAATATCCAACCTAAACCTCCCCTGGCACAACTTGAGGATGTTTTCTCTTGACCTATTGCTTGTTACTTGAGAGGAAAGAATGGCATCCACCTCGCTACAGCCTCCTTTCAGGTAGCCGTAGAGCGGAATAAGGTCTCCCCTGAGCCTCCTTTTCTCCAGGCTGAACAACCCCAGTTCCATCAGTCGCTCCTCGTAAGACTTGCGCTCTAGACCCTTCACCAGCTTTGTTGGTCTTCTTTAGACATGCTTCAGCTTGAATGGTTTTGCCTGAGATCATAAAGTTTCTGAGGCTGAAGTCTATTCCTTTCTCCAGGATTTTTCCCAGATGCCACTTCTCTCCCACTCTTTGTCTCCATTCCTTGAAGCAGGAGCTTTTGTCTGCAGCATCCCTGCAACCCCAGGAGCACTAGGCCTTCACAGTGCTGCTCCCCTGCAAACACTCCTCCCCTGCAAACCTTTGCTATGCAGCCCCCCTGCAGGGAGGTCAGGGCTGGAGCTGCCCTCCCCAGCCCCCATGCCCACAGGCCTCCTCACCAATCTCTCCTTCCTTGACTACCAGATCCCCCAGAGCAGCTCCAGCCCCTGCTGCCCCCCGTGTTGATGGATGCATGTTCTGGGGGGAGAACTGAGCAAACACATGCTGTTCAGCCATGAGTACAGCGCAGAAATACTTAAAACAGCGTTTGTGCTGACTGATACACGGGCAGGATGGGCTCACTAGCCTTGGGGCACCATCCTAGGAGAAGGACAACTCTGACCCCAAACCCGGGCAGATGGAGCTCGTTTAGCCCTGTAAGGCTCCATCTAAGAGAAGGACACTCTAACCAAACCTATGACCCGAGGACTTCACTGTCACCGTCCAAGCTCGCCGGGCCCTGGCAGATGAACCTCAGATGTAAAGGGTGGAGCCAGTTCCGCGCACGCTGCGCCTCACCTAAACAATCCACCGCACAGCCCCGAAGGGTGCACTCATCGCTTGCAGTGAGCGTGGGAAAAGCCCTTCTCAGATCTTTGTTCACGAAGCCAAGCCATGGTGATGATGACTGATAGAGCATAAAAATGACGGCAGGGAGATCCAATACTTCCACCTCTGAGATTTTGACAGGAACACCTCCTGGGCCAGCGCCATGGCAGGGGTATGCTTGGGGGAAGAGGTAGCACTGCTGTTTCAGAACCCCTAAGGATCTGACCTGACCCAGTGTTACAGACACATTAACTAGGGGAAAAAAGGTTTTGGAAGTTCTAAGAAGAATCACAGTTTCTTGTGGTATATTATATATGTCAGAAAACTCAGTTCTGATAAATAATATATGATAGTCTGTAGTGAGTCTGTAGTAATAGGTGCTACAAATTCAAATGCCTCACTGCACACTCGGTACATAGCTGTGCAGAAATACAAAGCACTTTGGACTAATACGCATTTAGGATGATGCACAAGTATTTAGTTCGTTTTGAATGCTGCATTTCTGTGTGAAAGCTAATATTAAATGTGCGTCTACGTGTTGACTTTGTAGATAGCAGCAGATATTCAGATGTCAATGCTGATCTAGAGCTTTAAATGACCCTAAAGCAATATTTCTCGAGAAGGACCCAATGACCAGAGGGCTTGACGCTCTGGCCCTGTAGGCCCCTGTTTGTAGGTCCTGATGTTTTGGAAAAGCAGGAAAGGATGAACAGTCTTGGCTCTCTGATGATGCTTTTTGGGGTGACTTGACACAGTGCATTGGTGCAGAAGGCTCTCACCTGCTCACTAGGGTTGAGCGGAGCTGGGAGTGAAGCTCTGCCACCCTCCTGGTGCGTCCCAATATATCAGCTCACCCATGACTCCTCTGAGCAGCACCCTCCTGGGGTCAGATCTCAGCTCTTGCCGCTTAGCCAACATATCCTGGCTTCCACTTAGCTCCAAGGTGCCAGTGACTCACTAGTCACAAGTCTTCTAGAGATGTCACCTGGTCTTTGCTGCTGCTCTGCTTGCAGAAGCCTGGAGAGAGGCCACGCCACGTGCACCTGCCATGGCACGCAGCTCCCTGGCATCTTGCTTGCACTTGATTCCCCCAGGAGTTTTCTCCAGGCTGATTTGGAAGCTTTCCACTTTCTTCCCAGGGACCATTCTGCAGCCTCAGACCTGGGATGACCAGGTAGCTTCCCACCCACTTTCACCCCTTTGTCTCTAGCTTCACTCTTCTCCTCACTCCCACGGGTATTTGCACCCTGCTACCCTATCTCTATCTAGCCAAGCCAGTCACAAGGCTCTTCTAGTATCTCTGCATGTACAAGCTCTCCAGCCTGTTCTCCTGTTTTTCTACAAACTGCCTCAGTCTGTCTCAGCCTCTGACAACCACCATAGGCTGGATGTGGTGCCCAAGGACATTTGTGGGGCTCTCCAGTGGCACAGATTGCCCATTGATTGCCTCAGCCATGGCAAGGACAGGCCCAACCTCAAATACTGCTCTCATTTTCAACCTACAGCTGTAGGGACCCACCATCCTTCTGCCCCTGCCCCCTAGCAAGACATGAAGCATGGCCATCATGCCAATCAGGAACCGTCCCTTCCCATGCCTCACCCTACCCTTCCCCTGGCAGGTGGAGGCCAGGTTCCCCACAGAGTTCACAGTCCTTGGAACTCAGTCTGGTGGCACTATCAGAGGAGAAAAGCTCGTAGATGTTGCTGGATCCTCCAGCCTTGGAGTTCTGCAAGACCTGACTGGATAAAGCCCTGTGCAACCTAGTCTGACCCCATAGCTGAGCCTGCTTTGAGCAGAAGGTTGGATTTGAGACCTCCTGAGGCTGAATTTCCAGCCTGAGTTTTCCTGTGACCCTAACCACCCCAAACACACACTTTAGGGCTGTCCCCAAACCTTTCCTAAGTTGCAAGGGGCTAAACTCTGACCAGGCTCAGGTCAGTGGCAGCATCTCCTTTGAAGTTCTCCTCTCACAGCCAGAAGCAGCCGCTCATGCCATCCTCCACCTTCCATGCCTTAGTCTGCTCATAGGGTGTTTGTAGGGTATCCCTCCTTTGCAGACACCCCCCCCCCATATTCCCCCATATTGCAACCCGGGGGGAACCCCTCTTGCCCTGTCAGTGTCATGCTCTGACCACAGTGACAAAGAGTCGGAGCTTATTCTGCAGAGACGGGAGGCACACAACCTCTGCTGGAGGAGCCAAATAAAACAAGCAGAAAATGCACTAAAACCTTTGCCACTTGTTTATGACAAATTAGTTTTATATTAAGTTTTTAATGCACTTGGCCTTTCGGCTCTGCTAAGAATATGACTGGAGCAGGCAGCACAGCAGGGAGAGGGGAGGGCTGTGGGGGCAGCAGGGACAGGTGGCACACGGTACCTGTGCGTGTTGGATGCATTGTTGGGCAATTCAGGCTGCCCCAGCTCACGGGGGAAACAAGAAGCCTTCCTGTCTGCTGCTCAAGGGCGTAAGGGGGCTCCAGCCTGGAGGGAGAAGGAAGAGGGTATGTGTTTCCGGTGCACCAGACAATCCATATGCTTTCCCCCAGCACTGGCACGTCCAGCTGAGTCCAGCCAGATGCTGGTTTGTTCCCTTCCCTTGGGAGCCACAGCCATGTTCCTTCATAGAGCAGGGTGGCTTCCCAGTTCCACCTCCTGGCAAAGCGATGGCTACAGTTCATCACCACTGACTGTCTGAAATCCTCGCCTGGCTCTCTTCTGCCTCTCCAAAGGCTACAGAAGGTCAGCAGAAACACTGCCTCTGCAGGCACCATGCTGGTCTCTGATTTCACCCCCAGTAAATCACAAGAGGGGTCTCTGAGTCCTGGAGTAGTACTATGTGGGTCGGTGAAAGCCGCAGTGACAGGAGATGGCATCCAGTGCGTTCCTTGGGAAAGGGCAGTTTCATCAGGCCTGAAACGCCCCTGCTTGGCTCCTCCAAATTGTTGCCAGTTCTGGAGGAGCTCTAGCAGGAGGGGGGTGGATTGTAAATTAGGCACAGCCAGCTCAGAGGAGGCAGACATGTAGTTTACACTGGGGACTACGTCCAGGCCTTTCATCTATCCATACTCAGAGGTGTGAGGTGTCTTCTTGCAGGGGTTAGTAGGGCGAGTGTTTTCAAAGGGAGTTGAAGGGATGGCACAAAACAGCATCCCCAGCTGGGAGCAGAGAGCAGCTTTTGTGGAAGTCACACAAAGAGAGAAATCAATACAACTCTAAAACAGGCATGACAAAAGAACAAGAGGAAAAAGCAAGTAGCCCACCAAAATCAAACCAGAAGGTGCAATCAAGGAGCTTGACAGCTGCCTGGGACAGCAGGAGAAGCCACTGAGAAAGAACAAGGATAGAATCAGAGCCCGAAACATGTAGGGCTATAAAAGGGCTCAAGGCATAAAACTTCCAGTATAGAGTCCCCAGGTGTCCTGATGAGGAGTTCAAGCCCTTTCTCTCTACACAGGTCTCCTGCAGCCTCTCTGGGGAGCCAGCAGGGTCCCCCAGGCCCCAGCTGCCCTCTCGTGCTGATGTTGTCTCCTCCATCCGTGACCCTGTCGTCTTTCCATCTCCACTACGTGACATCTAACCACCCTTCTCAGGGAAGGATCAGGCCTTGAGACAGTCCCGAGATGTGTTGCTGAGTGCTGTGAGAATGGTGCTCAAACACAGATCATGCAGCCCATGAACATTTTCTGTGGCTGTCTCACAGAGCAGCCAGGCAGCGCCTGTGCGGAGTGCAGGGTTCCTGGCCTGGAGAACCTCTCTGTTCACTGCTTTGGGCTGAGAGGCTCCAGGGCATCTTCTTGCCCTCCCCTGGGGAGACCAGCCAGCATCCCTGCCCCAGCCAATGTCCTTGCCTGCTCCTGTCCCCACGCTGGGTCAGCAGCCTGGGAATCAGCTCCAGTATTACGCCTGGAGGAGAAGCAGCGCTGACATGCA
>NW_010414441.1:26212-27298 GCF_000710305.1 Buceros rhinoceros silvestris
AGCCAGTGCTGGAGGCTGAAAAGCTGCAGCCAAGAGTGTGGGCAAGCCCTGAGTAGGGGCAGGGGGAGCAGGAGGTAGCAGGGGGGCTCGGGGAGCTGGGTGACCTTGGAAGGCACCTGCTGGATCTGTATCATAGAGCTAATCCCGGATTTTGATGCTGAGAGCAGTAGCCACAGGTACCCAAGCAGGAAGCCTGCAGGAAACACCCCAGTGGACCCCAGCTGGCATGCCTTGGCCCCATGCCATGCTGTTGTGGGCTCTTAAGCTGCCTGATGCCCACTCCCAGCTCTCACATGGCCCCCATGTCCCCAAAGGACCATCTAGGACTCCTTATGGGCATCTCGGCCAAAGGTCTGACTCTCCACCCTCCTCCCAGCCCAGTTTGCAGGGGAAGCCCATGGATACTGAGTAACCTGCACGCCCAGGAACAAAGGGAGATGCCCCTGGGTTTGCAGGAGGGACCCCCATTCTTGGCGCCCCGGAGTGTACTGCCTGCAGCCTGTTTACTCTTGCTACCTGTGCCTGCAGACAGGGCAGCCACAGCTGGGCTGGTCCCAGCTCCCTGAAAGAGCTTATTGTCGGCGGTGGAGGCAGAGACACAGGAAGCATTGGGTTTGATGGTGCCCGGTGCTCCCGGCTGCCGGCAGCAGCTGGCCTGACCCCTGACCAGCTGCTGGCAGCCCTGACCTCCCAGGCCCTCATGAAATTCTGGTTTGTAATGCTGCTTGCAGCCGGGAGCTGCAGGAGGATGAGGCACCCAGTATGAGCTTGTGGAGCTCATCGATGAGAGCAGCCTCTGCCCTTATCCTCTCACCCCCTTCTCTGCAGGCCCCACCGCACCGACACACCTCTTCAGGCTCCCCAGACCTGACTTTCTTGTGCAAGCCTGGCCCTAGCCCTTCAGGACTGCAGTCTGCTCAGCATGGCCATTGCCACCCCAACGATTCTCAGAGTAGCTGCTGGAGTCTTCCTGTGCTCTCTGCTCTCCCCCTCCTTGGGATGGAGCTGAGCCGGCCCCAGCCTGGCTGGGGAGGCAGCAGTGGCAGGATTCCCGCTCTTTCATGCCTTCAGCAGATCCCGCCCCCC
>NW_010414441.1:27399-32288 GCF_000710305.1 Buceros rhinoceros silvestris
AGGACCCAGCCTGGCTGGGGAGGCAGCAGTGGCAGGATTCCAGCTCTTCCTGGCCTTCAGCAGCTCCTGCAGCCACCAGGAAATGTGCAAAACAAAAGAGGAAGGAAGTATGCTTGTCTGGGGAACTGGCCCCAAGACACCTGGTGACAGCAGCTGGCACCTGCAGCCACATGGAGCCAGGCTGGGCTACACCCTGCAAGAGACAGCATTGTCCTGGAGGCAAAGACTCGCCACCTCTCCCGGCCCACAGCACCCGAGAGATGTGTAAAAGGTACTGGAAATAGACCTTTATAATTAAAATTGAAAATGGAAACATTTGAACATTACATCTATCTATTTCAGGTTAAACAAAAATAAGTCTTTTATTGAAGAAAAAAAGAAAAGCGTCCTAATGAAGGTATCTTCCCCCCCTTTGCTGCCTGGCTAATATATTTGGGCTGTTTTTTCCATCCCTTGATACATATTCTACAAACACCAGTAAATCTAGGGAAGAAACAAATGAATTAACAGTCCTGGAGGGCTGTCAATTTTAAAAATTAAAAAGTAATCACCAACTTAGCATGAAGAGCAACGTGGCTAGCACATCGACAGAAGTAATTCTCCCCCTCTGCTCCACTCCTGTGAGACTCCACCTGGAGTACTGCGTTCAGCTCTGGAGTTCTCAGCATAAGAAAGACATGGACCTGCTCGAGCAGGTCCAGAGAAGGGCCATGAAGAAGATCGGGGGGCTGCAACACATCTCCTCTGAAGAAAGGCTGAGAGAGTTGGGGTTGTTCAGCCTGGAGAAGAGAAGGCTCTGGGGGCACCTTAGAGCAGCCTTCCAGTACCTGAAGGGTAAGATGGTACAGGAAAGATGAGGAGGGACTCTTTATCAAGGAGTGTAGTAATAGGATGAGGGGTTTCAGACCGAAAGAGGGTAGATTTAGATTAGATATTAGGAAAAATATCTTTACTGTGAGTGTGGTGAGATGCTGGAACAGGTTGCCCAAAGAAGTTGTGGATGCCTCTTCCCTGGAAGTGTTCAAGGCCAGGTTGGGTGGGGCTTTGAGCAACCTGGTCTAGTGGAAGGTGTCCCTGCCCATGGCAGATGGGTTGGAACTAGATGATCTCTAAGGTTCCTTCCAAGGTCCCAAACCATGCTATGATTCTACGACATGGAAAAATAAAACCTGTCAGGTGGTGAACTACCATTTCTCTCCTGGCCCTGGAGCCAGAAGGCTTTTGTCAACACTGTGGTCAATGTGTGGGTGGGGTCAGGTTAAGGTGAGGCATCAGCTCCCCACCTTGGCTTACCCCCTTCCCTCCCAGGGTGGCCCCGTGTGCTGGCAAGGAGGAGTGTGTGCCTGCTGGTGGGGCAGCCCTTTCCTGCAGCATGGATGCCATGGTGGTGGTCTGGGGGGTGTGGGGCTGGTACCCAACACAGCTTTGCGATGCACAGCTTTCTGCACCCTCTGAGCTGGAGGAGACGGGGGGATGATCAGGGACCCATCTATCCTTAGAGAGACAGACAGACACTTGAGGTGCTTCCTGGGCTTGCAGCATGAATGACACCATCTCACGTGCATCCTGCATGGGTGTGGGCTCCCACAGAGGCGTGGTGAACTTCAGCAGTTTAGGATGAAATGAGAGACTCCACTGATGCCCTCTGCTTCCCCAGGGACTTAATGAGGGCTAATTTGAGGCTCTGTGGAAGCAGAACATCCACATCGAAAGTGCTGGGGAGGTGGAGTGGGTGCTGCATGGGTCGTGCTTGGGCCTGGCTGTCTGGCAGAGGCACGTCTCTGCGATGCATGGCGTACTGCTGCCCGAGGCTCTCTGCCACAGCCCTTGTCTCCTCAGGTCAGTGGTGGAGGGCGCAGTGGGTCCTCTTGCCTCCTGCCGCTTCATTGCCAGGCAGGCAGCCCCTTCCTCTGCAAGCACCTCACTTCCTCACACCCTTCTGGGAGCCATGTCCCTCACTGTGTGTGATCTCCCAAGTTAGGGTAGAGGCACAAGTATCTCAGGACAGAGCTACAGCCCTCTGGCCACACTTTTCTCTAGTCTCAAGCACTGCAACCAGGATCCAGACATCATCTGCCCTGGGGACTGGCTGGTTCCTCCCAAGGTCCCTCCACTCTGAGGAGATTCCTATCAGAGGTGGTGGCCATGGCCATGCTAATCCCAGAGCAACTTGAAAAAATCCAAAGCATTGAAAATAATAACAAGAACAACCAGCACTACACAAACTTTAACAACTTGAATCCTTTGTTTTCCAAAATGGGAAACTAATCTGACCCAAAACGCCAGGGTCCCAGGACAGACCTGCTCCCAGGCCCAGCGGAGCCCAATCCTCTATGCCTAGCATCCCAGCCTTGGGCAGCTGGCGAGGAGGGATTCTCATTTCCCCCTACATGCAGGACACCTGGCATCCAGGCCTAGCACACAGCAGGCTGTTCCCTCTCTTAGCCCTTGCAGAGGGGGGAGTATTAAAACTGGTACAAATGCTGGACAAATGCAGTCTCATGTGTGCATGCACCAGGGGGACAGCAGAACCAGGGCTAAACGAAGGGCTGCATTCAAATCAAGGATGTTATTCCAGTTAGTCAAGCTGAGCACCACCAAGCCTAGGTCTGATAAGCCCCAGCACAGCTACCGTGTCAGCAGAAGACACATTACTTTCCATTAATCCGTTCACACATGTTAGTGTTGTTAGTTGCAACAACTCTAACCAGACAGACAACACGAGTCCAAAAAAATAGTTCATCATTGCCCAGCAAGAGCAACGTGGGAGTCATAGGGAGGAGCCAGTGACCAGCATCCCCTCTCTTCTGGGTCACAGAAATCCTAGTTCCCTTGGGGACACACATTTTGGTGTTTACACATAGCAGAGCACGAATGAATAAAAACTACTTGCTTAGAAATTTTCTTTAATAAAGTCACCTTGCCCTTCTATAAGATCTTGCTAGCTCACACCGTGATTGAACGACCCTCACTCTTCAGCCACTTACAGAAGTTCTGGAGTGCTGTGCCCTGAGAAGTAGTTTCCTGAGGGTTTTTGCACCTGTGTGAGCCAGGCAGGGAGTCTAGCTGGGACCAGCAGCGAGGCAGTGGCACAGGACTGGTCCAGGGGTTGCCCCAAAGACAAACCGTTATTTAACAGACTTTTTATCTGACATTTTCATGAACCCCTCTTTTTCACCACAGCAAAACACAGAGTCTTGTGGTAAAAACCCATCCAACCCTTCCGCAGACTCACAATATGTAAATGATTTTTATTAAAAATACCCAGATCGGTGTTGAAGGTACTACTGTATTTTGAACTCCCAAGAAAATTGGGCTACGAAAGATAAAGACCACGTAAAAGCGTTGACTTGGATACAATGTGATTTACAGGACATGAACAATATCATGAAGCCTGATGTAGAGTTTTAGAGAAAAGAAACAAAAATAAAATGATATGTGAACGTCCAATACACATTTTGATACTGACCTTGGGTCTCCATTAGCAGGTGATTTTCCTGGTGACCTCACCTCAAGAGAGGTGCAAGCAGCCCTGGGAGGGTTGGCCATGGCTGGGGGCTGATCAGCAAGGCTGGGCGAGAACTGTGCATCTGTGTTGCTTTCTGTGATAGAAGTAATGCAGACCCCAGGAGCTGGTAGGGTTTGACCTTTTCCTGGGAGGTTTCTTGGCAGTAGGACATTACGCTAAGAGGGCCATCAGCCGGGGCTGGTGAGGGTGTGGGGATCATGGTGGGCTAAGTAGGTGTGCCATGCCGAGGTAGGATCCTTACCTGAGATGGGTTAGCACAGCTGCTCCCACAGTCAGTCCCAGGTGCTCTCCATGCTTGTTGCTTCTTGCCAGACAGACATCAGGCAGGCTGGAGAAACTGGCAAGAGTGATGAAAAACCTAGAAATCACCGCTTTGTTGTGATAAAGAAGTTTAGTCCATTTAACTTCTCAGAGAGAAGGTTAAGAGGTGCCTTGATTATGATCTATTAATACCTACACAGGAGAAATAGTTTAGATAGGAGACGGATCTTTAATCCAATAGACAAGGACATCATGCAATCTGGTGGCTGGAAGCCAAAACATGATGCTTCTAGCCTAGAAATAAGGGGCATGTTGTCAGGTTCATCAAGCTCTGGAAAAACTCACCCACGGCAGTGACGGCATTTCTCTGGAGATGGTGTGCCTGTGCCCTGCCAATGGCTCCGGTGCCAAATTGCTGGGTACAAGGCAGTAGCCGATCTGTCACTCACAGGGGCAAGGCTGAAGAGCTGCAATGACTATTTGGCCCTCAACATTTACAGATTTTACAAATGGATAGTTGGTTGTGTTTATTTCTGTGTACAACAACCTTCATACCGCCTTAACAGCCACGCCGATATTTTATTACACATATTCCCACACAGATTATATTGTTAAGGTAGATTTTTTGAACCATGACTCCAGAGGAGAAAATACAAAGCCTTCACAGAAATCTGTTGCTGGAGAGCATGGAAATTGGATATTTTCACACTGCATTTGAGCTCAGATGAAAATTTTAAAAGGTGAGCTTTTTTGACCCCCCAAGTCACTAGCAACATCTCTGCTCTCACCCCTGGAGCCACAGGGAAAAACCTATGCCTTTCAAACCGAGGTGAATTTTCTTGATGAGGGTAAGCTATAGCCACACCAATCTTTCCCTCTGAAAGGCAAACTGACCACAAACACACCAGGGAGCTTAATTAATATTTTAATACTCACCTGTCAGAGATACAGGCTGGAATCAATGATCTTAATGGTCTTTTCCAACCTAAAGGGTACTATGATTCTGCGGTAATATGTAAACTTTTAAACCAACAGCACCTCTCTAAATTAATACTTGTAATACTAGGGAGCATCAGAAAATGGGATCATGTCCTGCTGA
>NW_010414441.1:32475-33390 GCF_000710305.1 Buceros rhinoceros silvestris
CCTTCAACTTAGATTCCTCATTTTTTTGCATGATTCTCCCAAATTTCTTTCCTTCATATGGGACAGCCTCTACAGCCATATTACCTTGGCTGCCCTGGGTTCAGCATGACCAACCACAAGCCCAGGTGTTGTATAGACACTCAGTGCCCTTCACTGGTGTTTGGAAGGTTTCCAGGCACCTCCAAGCACCTGTGCCAGTCTGCAGGTGGGGGGACAACCCCCAGCACCAGGAGGTGTGTATCCAAGTAGCTCTAGGATTGCTGCAATGGATTTTTGCTCATGGACTTCGGAGATGTCTCAGTGCCCAGACTGTTTCTGGGAGGGTATCGAAGAAAGGAGTAAATTCTTACTCTTTGGAGAGACTAGGAAGCATGCAGGTGCCTGTCTGCTCTTGCGTTCTTCCCATGAGCCCCTTGATTTCTTCCTGGCACTGGTCCCTGCCTCGTTTATGCCCGATTGGCAAAATTCCTTGAAATCCTGCCATTTCTGCACTTCTACCACCTTGGCCCCCAGTGGAAGCAGAGCATAGCTGTGGCCACAGGCCAGCTGGATGCCTGCTCCCAGCTCCTCCCCACTGCTCACTGGAAGAGTCGAGCAAGTGTGAGCATACATCAGGTGCACATCACAGAGCTGCCAAGGCTTGTGTGCCGCATGGGAGTGACACTCAGGGCTACTGCGGGGGGACTACAGGTCCAAAGGTACGAGGTCAGCTATGCCACGGCAGGTGAATCGGCAGCTCGAGTCTGTGGAAGCGGATGGCCTGAGTGGGTGCATCCCCTGAGAACACCAGTGACGGAAGCCCCGGGGCTACCAAGTGCGTTTCCAGCAGCAGCCAGCGGTATGGCTCTTACCCAGCTCTGGGAAGAGAGTCAGGACAGGCAGAAGCCTCGGTCCTTGTCCTTTGCAAGGTGTAGG
>NW_010414441.1:33498-34410 GCF_000710305.1 Buceros rhinoceros silvestris
GGAAACAGGCATGAAAGAGAGTGGCTGCAGGGCTTTCTCACTGAAAACAGGGATACATCAATGCAATAGCACTGTGTAACGAATGCTACAATGGAGAGCTGTTGCTATGGTGAGGGAAATAATATTTAAGTACCAATTGTTTATAAATAGAAAACCCCCACAAAGTTTTCTAAAATTAGATTAAGGGGGCTAGGACTGTCAGGATATTGTAAAAGACTTTAAAAATACTGGTATTTTTGGACGCACAAGATCTGGGTACTTCTGAAACAGCAAATGCAAGTCCAAAATGCTAAACATCAAAAGCAACAACTCCGCTGTTGTGCTTCCCAAGATTCAAAGGCAACCTCACAGCCCTCAGCTCGCTGCAGCAGTTTGGCAGGCCTCTGAGAGTGGAGGCAAGATCAGTGTTCCCAGGGATTTATTTCACTCTCAACACAATTGCAGCGCAGGGACCTGGGCTGTGCTGTTTCTCTTAGCCCACTCGCTACTGAACGAAGTTGTTCCAAGCTGCTGATGAACATGCTGGTACTGTGGCCCCGCAGTTACACTTTGCGACTCCTAGAGTCAGAGGCGAAGAATTGGAAATCCCTGAGCTTGGGATTGGCAGCTCAGGGTGTTGTCGGGAGCTGGGTGTTGCTGACACGAATGTAAGAAGAAAACTGGTGATTCCTTATAATGCCCAGGTAGCACCAAACATGCACAAAGTAAAACAGGGATGTAAAAAATGAATATCCGTTGTAGCACCTCCAGAATCATCAGCTGGCATTTCAGCAAAGGTACTGCTGAAGTGCTAAACATGCAGCGTAGCTGGCAAGTGCTCAACAAAAAGGAATCGTTCAAAGTGGCTGAGACTCTGGCGTGTTATGAGGGGTTGAACAGAAGCAGAAAGTGGGAGAAATGTGATCATCAGAC
>NW_010414442.1:0-251 GCF_000710305.1 Buceros rhinoceros silvestris
CTGGCCTGCTCGGACCCGCGGGGTGACCGCCAGCGCCCAGGGCCTCCCGGATTCCCCTGGCTGTGAAGGCAGGCCCAGCAGCAGGGAGGATTTTTGCCTCCATGTTCTTTCGGGGCCGCCGCTCCGTTGACTCAAAATGTCCCTTCTTGCCCAGGGCCTCCCCCCTCTCCCGCCCCCGGCGCGGGAGGGTGGTGAGGCTGGGACTTTAGTACCGCAGGTGAGAGTGGCTGGCCGGACGCCTCGTAATTCAA
>NW_010414442.1:303-3253 GCF_000710305.1 Buceros rhinoceros silvestris
GCGGGAGGGTGGTGAGGCTGGGACTTTAGTACCGCAGGTGAGAGTGGCTGGCCGAAAGCTTCGTAATCTAATTAACTATTAAGATGAAAGGGAAAAAAAAATCAATTAGTTATCGCGCATGGTGGATCTGCAACAAGTTCCCGACTGAGGCGAGGTGTTTAAACTTGCGCAGAAGGTGAAATCGCTTGCTCCAAAATACAGGCGTTTGAGTCTCATTTTTAGGAAGGTGAGAGTTTTGCCAAAATGTATTAACGGGCTTTTAATCAAATGTAGAATAATTCGCTCCTTAGTCCGTAGTGGCAAACGTTCCCAGTTTTGTGGGGTCAGGAGCACCGATCTGACAGTACTTCATTTAAAGTTCTCATTTTAAAGGGGAGCCTCTGTCTTGTTTCTGACAGCAGAAACAACCCTTTAGATGGGAGCTGGGGTCTGTGGTGATCTTGCACTGGCTCCGAGACCGCGATTTCAAATGTTGCAGAATGTTAACGAGTCGCAAGTCTGTGTACAGCATTCGTGATTTACGATGGTTTCTGTTAAGCCGAGTGGCTGTGTATATTAAAACGCAAGACTCGAGAAAAACAAGCCCTGGGATGAAGCTGGAGGTGTAAGAGTTGCTCGCTTGCTCGGGAAGAGCAGCGGGATTGAAGTGCATGCTCACAGGCTTTATTACTGTAAATTACTTTTGTGCGTAGAAGAATATCAGGCAGCCTTTAGAGTTGCACACTTGATTGGTGACTAGCAGCAGCTTAATGTTATCTGGCTTTTGTGCTACCCTTTTGGCAGACTAGAAGAATTCTGTCTGGTTTGCAGTCCCGGGGTACAGACGACTCTCAAAGGAGTTCACCAAAAAGGTGGCTTGGGGTGAAGTTTCTCCTAGTTCTGCCAGCAGAGTGAGAGCTGCTGTTGCTCTCTGTTCACTCGGCCGGAGCCATCATTGGTGAAACGTGTTCTCTTACGCTCCCTGCTCGCCGGGCTGCTGTGAAGCCACCCCAGGCAGGGAGCGGACGTTAAGCCCAGTCGCAGTGGAAGTCCCTCCCTGCGGTGGCCCCGGCAGCGCTTGGCCCCGACGGGCCAATCCCCCACTGAGGGTGGCCGGGGTCACGGTGCCGGACCAAGCGCGTGTGGAACGAACTGGAAGCGGAGGCGAAGTTCGTTCCTGCTGGGCACGCTGAGCTCTGCGGAGCGCGATGTCTTGGTCTTCGCGCTTGGTTAGAGTGAAGAGGTTGTGGCCGTGGCTGCTGTAATAACGTGTTTTCCTGGTCAGCGGAGTAGCAAAATCGTGTGCGTGTTTTGGATGTGGATGATGGGGCGAATTTGAATGATAGCAAAAACATGCTCTCATTTGAACTTGGTTTTTTGTGTAGCTAGGAAATACTCGAAGCAAAAAGTTTTAGGGACTGTGCGGTGAAGGTGTTTGCCTGGACCTGGTTGTGGTTGCATTATAAATGTTCTTTAATCTGTTATCAAGACTTAGAGATCATTAGTAAAAGCAATGAATGGATAAAGTAAGACTTTTCTTGTAATGTGTTTATGATGCGATATTGAAGTGCATAGTTCACGTCAGGAAGCCAGCTTTTTCAGTATTGGTACTGAAATTTGGTATTTGTGATGGTCTTGTGGCATGTTGAACTAGCTGTTAGTCTTTTAAAATCATTCTATCTCAGACCTGGTTCATCTCTCTTGAAGTACTTTACACCTAGATAAAGTTGCCATGTTTGACAGCAGCGTCACCTGTAACACTTTATTTACTTTGAAGCTTAGCTGCAGCGCTGGCTCCTTCATGGTTTCTCAGGAATAGGCCTCGCTCATAATCTGTGGAAACGGTTTTAGGAATGAGAGGATACGTCATACTGAGTCTCTTCTCTGTTGTTTAAAAAACAAAACAGCGGCAAACCGGAACCCTCCTCGGTGTGTGTCCGAACTGCACTGAATCTCTGAACGGGTCTGCTGCCCTGGGTATGGGAAGGGTGTCAGCAGTTCCCGTTGGATGCCTATTTTTACAGATGCTGAGAAACGGTGGATAACTCTGGGTTTGATGGATTAATTTTCAAGTTACAAAGTATATTTCATGGTTATAGTCGTAACATGCATAATACACATCAAAGATCCTGCTCAACTTAAGGCATGTTCCTCTTTTGCTTTTCTTCTTTTACACAGTGTATTATCTTTCTGAATCTGCTTTTTTTTACACGTGTCTTCCTTTACTCCAGGTTTGTTCACGTGCTCACTTTCTAGCAACCATCCTGGTGGGCAAAGAGCAAATGCATTGTGAAGGTGTGATTTTTTGTTTGCATGCATGGGTGATTTTTTTTAATTATTTACATATGCATAAGACAGTTGCCAAATTCTAGTGTTGTCTCGCTTTGTTTTGAGAAGTTTGGTGTGTGAATACTGATTAAATATGAAACCGAGTCTCATATTTTCAGGAAACATTTGAGTCTGGAGTAGAAGGCTTCTGTGCAGAACTAGGAACTGGCTGTGAATTTAATCCATTTCAGTAATTAGAGGGGAGAAAAAGAGTGATGTCTCTTCTCCAGAGCAATTATAAATCACTTGCAGATGGTTTCAGCAGGGTGTAAAAATAACAGGTTCCTCCACGTTATAACAAATATCCTACGGGTTCTTAGCTTAATTGTGACCTGGTATTTTTCTGTTTGGAGGAGGGGAGAATAATTCCTTAAACTTCTATGCAAAGCAAGTTTGCTAAAATGTGTAGTTTAATTTAAGCAATGGAGATCTAATGTCTTTAATACTCTGGCAAGATTTTGTTTTGTTCTCGGTATCTAAATGTGCCTATTTACTTGGAGAGGATTCTCGTTTTCTGATCCAGCTTCATTAAAGTTTACACAAGATTTAGACTTGAAAGTGATTCCAAACTTCTGGCTGTGATTTCCCTAAATCACGCCTCCCTGGGTTGATTTTGAAGTTCCATATTCGGACACTCCCCTTT
>NW_010414442.1:3277-5528 GCF_000710305.1 Buceros rhinoceros silvestris
TCCCTACATCCCGCCTCCCTGGGTTGATTTTGAAGTTCCATCTTCGGACACTCCCCTTTTGCGAGAGCTGTAAGCTACTTCTCTGACTCATCTTGGTGGAGTTTTATGTTGGGGGTTAGCTATACCTCGGTGAACACAGCTCTTTGCCCTGTGACAGTTCAGTTACTGGAATTAGCATTGCCTGAACGTGCTGCAGTTTCGTGCTCGTAGCTTGCTGTGTCAGCCAGCTCTAGAGGAGGGAACTGAAGGCTGTGGAGGCAGAGGAAATAGTTTACGGGAGATCAGAGCGAGCTGTGCACCGAATTCCCTCTTGTGTTATCTGCGCACCCGTGTCACACCTAGTGCTGCATAAAGAGTTCGTTCTTTGGTTTTTAGTGATGATCTGGGGTTGTCATGCATGCAAAGATACATGTACATAGTTTAAATCTATCTACCCTTAATAAAAAAAATAATCCAGGGGATTTTCCTTGTTTAAAACATGGAAAGACTGGGGGAGGTGAGGGTGGTGGTGGAGCCTGAAGTGCCCTCCTTGAGTTCTAACTGTATAAATCTGATTTATTTAAATTGTTCCAAAAATGTGTACAGTCTCTTCCAGTTCTGTGTCCAGCAGGCACACACTGTGCTAGGTGACAGGATAATTATTAGAAAACAAATAGGCTTGTTTTTCTCACAAACAAAAGTAATTTTCAAGAACACTGGCACAGTCCATCAGGCACATTTCTGAAGAAGTAACATTTTCTTCAGACTAGAAGGTGGTGGCATTAGGAGAAGAGAGCGTTCAGTGAGCTGGTTATTGATCTTAGGAGTATCTCAGGGAGGGAGGGCAGGCTGTTCAGCTACTCAGGTTTTTCGCTTGGATGGGAAGGTCTTGTGAAGCTGCGTGGGAAAAGCAGAATTTTACAAACCTCGCCAGAAGACCATGCCTCAGTGTCAGGTTCAGAAAGAGTAAGGCATGAGTAGAAAAGGAAGGATCACTGTAAACTTGCTGCTGAACAAATCTGCTGAGAGGTAGATGCCTGTGGGACCGGTGGAGCGGGCTGTAGAGGTGTAGGACCCAAACCCAAGCACTCAGCTTGCTCTGTCTCCCTGTGCCCATGTTTAGACCATAGTGGTAACAGTTCCTAACAGTGTGTCGGAATGCAGGGCTGTAGGTACTAACCTGTCATTGCGGGAGTTTCTGTTTTAGTATAATCTTCTTGATAAGAAGATTAAGGGTGGTTTTTATATTTCCAACATGAGGAATTGGCCCATGTCTCCCCTGCACAACATGTCTGTTCCAGTCATCTCATTACCATCGCCTCAAATTCGGGCTTTGTTACACAGTGTGAGGTGAAGTTTGGGCTGTAAACTAGAAACAGTTTGCACTTTTAGAGAAAAACACCTGTAAAGGAACAGCCTGAAAGCGGAAAGGGGAAAAAATTTGGCTTAATGCAGCAAGGTGAACATTAGAAAGGTCAAGAAAGATACCTCTGTGCATCCAGGGTGATGTTTGTTTCTTTTAAAACAGGGCGGCAAAACTTCATAAATGATCATGTGATGGCATCTTGGGGGCATCTTGGCTTGTGGAACTGCTTAAGATTTTTCCTGAGTTAATACCCGTTGGTACAGTAGTATGTTTAGTGGTTGAGTGTTTCTGTTAATAAACAGCTACTCCAGATGATCAGCAGCAAGTAATGTCACTTCAGCGCTCAGGCTTCCAGACCTTCGTGTTTGTGTTTCTGAGCACTCCTCACATCCTGTCTGCATGTGCTGTATCGTTGGGGATTTTTCATTACTTTAAACAAACTGCAAGTGTTTCAAATGCAGATATATAGCTTCAGAAAGACCCAATATATTGTAATGCATGTGAGAAATCAATACTGCAATTTAACGCTGTAGCTAATCACTCTGTCTTCCGCTATAGGTTGCACAGAGCATTGAGGATCATCATCAAGAAGTAATTGCTTTCTGCAGAGAAAAAGGTTTCCATGGTTTGGTCGCATATGACTCCGATTATGCATTGTGCAACATCCCTTACTATTTCAGTGCCCATGCCCTAAAACTGAGCCGTAACGGGAAGAGTCTCACAACAAGCCAATACCTAATGCATGAAGTTGCCAAGCAACTGGACCTGAATCCAAATCGCTTTCCTATTTTTGCTGCTCTTTTAGGTAAGTGAAGTAATAAAAGAACTTGATGCTGCTGGTCAGACTGTGATTTCAGTTTTTATTAAGCATTTTAAAATACGCGTGTATAATTTGACAGAGCACCT
>NW_010414442.1:5666-21352 GCF_000710305.1 Buceros rhinoceros silvestris
CCTACTGTACTTGAGGTGGGCCGGGTGCATTTGTGTGAGGCCAGACATGCTGAATTTGTAGAGACCTGTGAGCGATGCAAATTGTGGCTGTCTGTAATCAGGAGTAGAAAGTAGGAATTCTGCAAAGCTCTGCCAAGCCAGAATGCTTTCAGTGGGTGGGTGGGTGGGTAGACTCAGGACAGTTGTGGTTCTGCTCGTTTTGGTCTTATATAGAGGTCTACTTCTGTAGTTTGTGTGAGGCCAGACATGCTGAATTTGTAGAGACCTGTGAGCGATGCAAATTGTGGCTGTCTGTAATCAGGAGTAGAAAGTAGGAATTCTGCAAAGCTCTGCCAAGCCAGAATGCTTTCAGTGGGTGGGTGGGTGGGTAGACTCAGGACAGTTGTGGTTCTGCTCGTTTTGGTCTTATATAGAGGTCTACTTCTGTAGACCTTATGAGCTCTTCTTTTAATAATGCACTTTCCAGACTGAGAAAGCATAATTATGTCCTGCTTCGTGTTCTACCTAAAAATAGCATAGCTGGAGTGAAGATGTTTGGATTGCAGGGGCTTGTTTTCCCTCAGAAATGGGTATTGGGCAGAAAGTCAGCTGCACCAGAAATGTATTGTATTATATAATTGAGTGAAACTCCATGTTTCTGAAAGCACCAGCAATCAGCACCTTTTTAGTTTTGTTTGGATAGTTTTTTAGCACTCCTGCTCTCAGTGCTGGGTGGTGGGGTGTCTTTAAGGAGCAGTAGGTGGGAAGGACTTCAGTTTCACATCTCTGCTTAAACAGGGCAATTTTAACACACTGTATTTCCACAGCGGTGGTGGGGAATAGCTGTCATTCTCAGTGAAGAGTAAAGATTACTCCAATTAATAAGATCTATTTAAAACAGCATTCCAGCTTCTTTTGGGGTACATAAGCATGGAACAGTTCTTGATTTTGGTGTACTGAGCAAACAAATTAAGAAAACTGGATTTTCTTTTTATTTTCTCAAGAACTTTGTGTTTTAGTGTGGGTACATGATTGAAGAATTTCTGATGTGAAAGCTGTGAATGAGAGAGGCTACATATTACTGCTTTAAGCTACTAAACTATTAGTAGTCTTTAGTATTAAATCGTTTCTAGTCCAGGCAAGTACCTTCCATGTTAAGGAGGAGAGAACCACACCATCTTACAGTAGAAAGCCACAAGTATTTGGCTGGTCAAGGTTGCTTTTCATCAGGGTGTGGTTTTTCCTCTCCAGAGTGGTTACCTGCCTGCATGGCTGTAGGGAGGAGCGGCAGAGGGTCAGCCGAGCTGTGATTTCAAACAGGAACTCTGAGTAAAAAGCATGACAGGCCATACTTGCAGAGCTTTGTTTTGGAGTCTATAAATAAGTCGTTGCATGCCAATTCAGTGAGTAAGAATTACTGCTTGAAAAGCAGTTGTAGATGGGCTTCACGGAATTAATGCGAAGTACATGTGAATGACATCGTTTTACCTTGGCACAGAGTTAATGGCGGCGTGGCTGGTCGAGTCATTGCTTGGTTATATTAAATGGCAGGTGAAAAATATTCTGGAAAATTTTCTGAAGGTCTTGCAATTTAATGCAAGAAGCTCTTGAATATTTTTCTCTCTTGATATCTTGTATAACGAGATGTTTTTTCAGCTTGCTCGTAGGAGATAGAAACTTATGGTCATTTCACATGATTGCTAGAGAGATATTTTGTAGCTTTTGGGTTTTTTTTCTGAATTAGTACAAAGGCTAAAAAACCTGACTGTGCTACAAGTTTAGTGTTGTGTATTCTTCTGAATTTCTTCTGTGTGTGTGTGTGTTCAGTATGAGTAAGCAGGTGTCAGGGTTAGAGCAGAAGGCACTTCAGAGTTCTTCCTGTGGGGTGGGGTGTTTTTATATTAGTGAATATTAGGGAACCTAAGTATACTGGGAGATAGCTTACAACAAACAGATACTGTTTGATTTAAAGTACTGGTAACTAAAAGTACTGCAGCCTTAGGAATATAGTAAATTCAGTTTAATAAAAAATGTATATAGCCATATTATGCAAAAATGTGTAAGAAATAAATGCATATAGGCACATAATCGTGTGTAGAGTACAATATGTTTAGAGCAGGGTAGCTTATTCAGATCTAAGTGTTTATATTTTTATTCAATATCTGATGGCTTGTCTGGCTTCATGGGTTATTTGTACTTGCTCCTGCATCCTCTTTGGGTCTCTTCTGAACCTGGTAATTAGAATAAAGAAAATTACAATGGCAAAGAATAAGTGAACGCTCGGTGACATGGGAAGGCATATGAATCTGTTACATTGCTCTTCTGTTCTGGGTACATCGTTGTAACTCCCCATGGTAGTACTTTGTTTAGTAATAAATTAATGTATTCTGAAATAATTGCAGTTAAGCTGCTGGTTTAATCTTTACAATTACAGAAGGCCAAAACTATCATAATAGCTGTAGCAGTATTCAGCTTTAGGTCTGCAAATCTGTTTCCCTCTATATGGAATACTTCTTTGTTTTCAGGTACTTTCTTGTCATTAACTTTAAGGATCAATTTGGGGATGCTGAAAAGAGAAAAATCTTGAATGATTGAGCAGTTGGGGGAGCCTGTGGAACAACACCTAACTGGTCACTTAAAAAACATTCTGAACGGCAAATCATTTGGGATTGAGTTACGGTCAGAGATAAAGGTTCTGTGGAAGTATTACAGCAAATTATTTTTCTGACTCTACCAACTATGCAAATTTTTGAAGATAGCTTTCCAAGCAGGTTATGTGTACACATGCGGGTTGGTTTGTTTTTATAGCTTACAGCTTTTCATGCAGAAGGGTTTTGTACTTCTAGCTTTATAATATAAGGTGTATCCTTGTCATAGGTAGGTAAAATGTGGCCAAGATACTGTGTCCTCCAAGAGTGTGCTGTTAAATGTTCTGTCCTAGTTGTTGTTAATGTAAACAGAGTTGATTCAGGTTCTTTTTGTAAATTTTTACTCAAATATTGCAGAATGATATTAAAAAAAAAAAGGTGAAGCTTCGGCAGTAAAAAAACAAACCGTGTGAGGTATAGGACTGTAATTCAGTGAACTCTTTAGAAAGGGCAATGGCTTCAGTTAGAATCTAATTGCTTTAAAAAAACCTAAGGCATACACTATAATAAGCCATTAAAAAGGGAAGAATCAATATATGTTGAGGTTGTTCAGCCAGGTCAAGAAATAGAGGTTGCTTATGTAATGCTGATCTCTTTCCCACTGTGACAGTTCTTTGTAACGTGTTTAGTTATGTAGTCTCATTCTACTTCTCAGTACAATTTTAGAACTGTGTAAGGTAAGTACAGGCGTCACTTCTTATTTGGACTGCAGAAGACACTGCTGCGCTTCAAAATCCTTAATTCTACAATTCAGTGTGTGGTGAGAATTGATGAAATGGTCAGACTGTATTAGGTGCATGTCCAGTGGAATTAACTGAAATGACAGATGGAGACCGAACAAGATTGAGGTTTTGGTATAAGGGGGGGAAGGTCTGACTGTTTAAAAGGTAAACTTAGCATCTGCAGGAGTTACTGCAAGTTACCACAGAACTGTCCAGTGGTCTGGCTGTAGCTGATTTTTTCAGACCTGATTAAGAATGTAGCTGTTACAGACAAACTTACTGGATATTTGTGATGTGAGTTTAAACTTTAGCTCCTAATGAATAAAGATTATAACGTCTCTTTGTTGGAGATCTCAGCTGTGGGTGAAATATTGACTGGACACAGAAGACTGGACACTTCCCTCTGTAAGAGGGCGTCTACTTGTCGCCAGGTGATGGTCACCTTTCTTAGCTTTCACATTAAAGAGCATTAAAGCCTAAATTATTTTACAAACAAAATACTAAGAACGTGACAACTGTCGTTTTCAAAGAATCTTGTCGTATTCTTTGAGTAGTAGGAGTTCAAGATGTCCAAACTGTGAGATTTAAAAAAATTTTTAAAAAGCTGTAAATATATTCAGGGCAATGAGAAGTTCAAATACACTGCTAAGCTGCCGCTTTGTAAAAGCAGATATTGAAAATATCCTTCATTTTTCGAGAAGAAGTGTAGTAATGCATTCTATTAGCTCTTAATGAAGTTTGGATCCATAGATACTGAACTGTCAGTGTTTGATTAGTTGACTTCATTAAGTCAAATGTTTGGAATATTTCCTCATAAGAATTTTTTAGACATTTTTCAGTGTGCTTTGGAAAAAAAACCCAAAATAATTGAAGTTATCTTAATTTGGTATGAACCGCTTGGTAAATAGAGCCACTATCTCTGTTCATTGGAACAACTACGTAATTTCCAAATTACTTTGATGCTGCCAGCCCAGGCTCCCATCTGGCCTGGTCAGAACAGCAAAAAAACTTCAGGAACTGGGAACCTGCGAAGTGTTAGCGGAGCTGCCCATGTTCCTGAGGTGAGATAAACTTGCTTGGCGGCTTGACCCATGCTGTGCAGTGGAGCAGAGGGCAGATTCCAGAGGCAGCCCCGAGGTGGATCAGTACGAGCACATGCTGGAGTGCAGGAAAGCCTTACTGGCTTGTGTCGGGCAGCATCATAGTGTGTTCTTATGCCTTTGCACCTGCATTACTAAATGCTGGTGTAGATCAACTAACGGGACATGCCGGGTTGAGGCTGACACCATGCATTGTGACTGGCTCTGTTGCTTCAGTAAGCAAGCTGGCTGTCAAGGAAGTGTGCTTTTGGAACAGAGGGAGGCATTTTTTGCTGCCGAGGCAGCATGCTAATGGGGTTTTTCTGGAGCAAGAAAGATACCTGCAAGGTTAATCTCTCTTTGTTAATCCTGTTCATCGGTAATTGAGGACTGTTGGCAAATTTGTTTTGCTGCGTGTAGAAACAGTAAGTAACGTTTTACTGTGTACTTAAATAGTTCTGCATTATGTTCTAGGTAATCATATTCTACCTGATGAGGATTTGGCTTCCTTTCATTGGAGTTTACTTGGTCCAGAACATCCACTAGCTTCACTTAAGGTACTAATTTAATATAACTATGAGCAATTAAGCTAAAATCAATCATAATGGTTAATCAGAGCAGTGTAGTAAGTTAATTCACAGTAGCTACGTGGAGCTCTTGTTCTTGGTCACCTTCTTGTCTCCCAGTCCCTCTCTGATGCCTGCAGAGGATACCTGGGGCGATTAGCCTCACAATCTAAACTTAGCCTTTGTGATCCCCCTCAGAGCCCTTCCGCTGCGTGAGCCGTGTAGCTTCAGTGTGGTTTGGCTTTGAGGATGTAGCTTCTTACTCTCTTCTTTTTTTAAGAGGAGAATTTTTTTGTCTAGTCATGTTCTTCAACTATCAAAAGTAACTAGGGTATATCTTCCTACCATACCGTTTACTTCTTGGAATTTCTGTAAGACTGTTTTGTTATGGCTACAGCCAAAATAGGTGGGGTTTTTCCCCTTCTGTTCCAAAAGTTTATGAAGCATTGAAAAATTGTAACTTACTTTACTCTGAAGGTAGAATTTAAAAACAGATTCAAGATTTTGAACAGGGTGTTTAAAGCTTGCACGAGCATTGCTTGGTGAACAGCTATGATAGTTTGATGTTACACTCATCCCTTGTTCTGCTGCCGCTCCGGCGTTTAGAAAGGTAAGTGTCACCACACTGTAGCGGCAAAACAAAATATGTGCATGTGCTTGTATAACTTGAGGTAAAAAGAATGAAGGACTGAAAGAGCGTGCTTGTGTTTTTCATTTTTTTACTAAAAAGGTAAAAATGTAGGATTTCTGTCAGAATGATTGATAAACTTTCTGATGTTCCCAGTAATTTTCTCTGTTTTAGCCTGAGTAGACTTGTTTTACAGCCAGTTCAAAACATGACTTCACACACCGAGAATATTTACTGAATTGTTCAACTAGAATGAAAATCAGATATTTGTCATCTTCACCTCTAGATTTACACTTTCAATAGAAACACCAATTGACATCCTAAGGAAATGAAACTTGTTTCCTTAGGGCATGACTGGGCGGTCTTCGACAGTCCTTCTGTGTTTTTTTTAATCTGCTGGGCAATGTTAATTGGGTTTCCATGCGGCCCTTACAGGCTCTGTGAAAACTGATACAGTTATCAGCGAAAAAGACCCAAATTAGCACCCCAGCTGAGGGAAAAGGCTAGCACAACACATGATGTGTTTGATTTCACAGCAGCTTGCTGGCCAGTTGTTCAGTACATGGCCCCGGACTAACCACAGCATTTCTGTCTCCTGCCTGATAATGATGTCAAAGGGAGAGAAACAAGGAGGGCTAAAGCACAAGGACACAAGTCTACAGGAAACCAAGCCTCAGTAGTTACTGGTCATGGAACAACTTGCCCTTTTTTTTTCTTTTTCTATTTTAGCTTCTGTTTCAACAGTGCTCATAGTTTGAAGTTATAACTTGTTTCAGTAGCTCATTAATTTGGTTTAATTTCATTTAACATACTAGTGTGTCAGTGATGTCAATACAGCTCTCTCTGCAGGGTCCATTTCTGTTAATTGTAGATGTGCAGGAAGCTGAATATCTTGTGTATTTTATGAATGCTCAAAATAACTAAAAGACACATTTTTATCACCACAAGCTTGAGAGCAAGAAGTAGTTTCAGAACAGTTATGAAAAGTATAAGCAGTGGTGGAGACTGAAAGAAGAGGGGGTGGGGGCGTGGAAGTTGTCGTGGTTGCCCAGGACATCATCCCTGGGCTACACTTCCAGACTTTGCGATACTGAGTCCATACAGAGTTACTGTTGAGTACTCTCCATACTCAGGAACCAAGGGCTCTAATTCTGTACCCAGTTCAACTCGGGATTTAGAAAACTTGTTCTGTGTGTGTGAAGACTCTGGTCTTTTGTTTCTAAGACAGTGTTGTCTTGGGCATCAGAGCTCACAGGTTCAGTTCCCACAGGCCTGAGTTGTTGCTTTTCACTGAGAAGTGTGACAGTTAACATACAGGTTTTTATCGGCATTCTTTCTCCATCTTCTGTTATGATGTAGCAAAACAACTGCTTTTCTGATGAGAGAAGCTTTGCTAGTTCACCAGTCAAAAAGTGTAACTCAGAGAATAAACTACCAGCTTTAGCTAGTATAAAATGGGCGTACCAGGTTGTCAACATAGTGAGGTGAAAAAAAGCAAAGCCAGGGAACTTGTACCTGTGTTTTAAACACCTGAGGGGTGGTGCATTCATCTAGGAGCAGCTGAGTTGAAACAGAAAAGAGGAAGGGAAATGGAAAGGAAGAATCCACATTTCATATCTAGGAGGAAATGAACGTAACAGTTAGGAGAACGTCCATATGCAGGATAAAAAGCCATGCCTTTGAGAGTACAGTGACCATCAGCTCAGCGAAAGTGTTACGGTTCCAGAGACAAATCTAAATGAAGAGATTTGAAGTGCTGTTGCTGCAAAAGAGGAAGAAGAATCAAAACCTGACCTGCAGGCTGTTCTGAGTCAGGATCTTGTCTGTCTAAATGTCCGTGCCTAAACAGATAACGACATAGTTCATGTGCTGGACCTGTGCTTGCACCCTGTTCCCTGACTGAGAGCAGAGTTCACTGGAAACACGGCCTGAATCAGAAGTTGAATCAAGAAAGGAATTGATAGACTTCCTGAGAAATAATTTGACCACTGACCTTGTTTGGAAACTGGCATTGTACTGCTTTTTATTCATGTGCTTTGGGATTTATCTTTAAGACAAAGACAATTCGGTCCCTGTACTAGGAAAGCTTGTTACAGTGTGGAGCTTCGAGATCAGCATGTAATACCATCATGATGGTATTAGGAGGGCAGTTTCTTACCTCTGGAATGAATTAGTGCTTGGGAGCACCTACCGCCAAAGAAGTGCTGACTTTTAGTTCACAAGGTAACCTTAGAAAGGAGTCTTAGTGCAATCTCTCTGAAAAGAAGAATATGCAGAGAAACCTAAATCTCCTTGGTTCATCTTGGTAGAGAGGTAAAGAGAGGTGCTTCCAGAAGGCAATTCAAACTATGTAGGTTAGGCCCCTTCTCTGAACTGCTCTTGTAAATTCCTGTCTGTCTTTGCTGACTTCAGAGGGTGTCTGCCAGAGGAAGACTTAAGATGCTGAGTAGATGCTTGGGCAATTTGCTGTTGCTCAAATAACAAAGGGGGAACAGAAGTGTCTGTCGGGTATTTTGATACTAAAGCTCATCATAGGGTGATGCAGATCTGAACGGACCTCAGGAAGTCCAGCCTCCTGCTAAAAGCATGGTCAGCTTGTGGTCAGAGCAGGTTGCCGAGGACTTTGCCTAGACTAGCCTTGAAAGTCTCCGAGGTTGGAGGCTGCACAACCTGTCTGGCAGTCTGCTGTGTGGTTGCACAGTCCTAGTGGTAAAGATGTTCTACCCTGCATACAGTCTGAACTTGTCTGGTTTCAGGCTATGTCTGTTGTCTCTCGTTCTTCCGCAATGCCCCACTGTGAAGAGCCTGGCTCTGTGTTCTTGGTATTGGAAGCCTGCTGTTAGGTATCTCCAAAGCCTCGGCTTTGCCAGGCTGAATAAGCCCCATTCCCTCAACCTTTTCTTATAGAGTAAGTGCTCCAACTCCTTAACTGTCTTGATGGCCTTCTGCAGAACTAGCTCAACTTTGACATTAAACTTGAGCCCAAAAATGAATGCAGTGCTCTAGTGGTGATCTAGTGAGTGCTGAGGAGCAAGTCCCCTCAGTCTATTGGCTATGCCACTGGTATTCTCTGCGGCCAGGGCACCCTGCTGGCTCCTGTTCAGTTTGCCTTCTTCCAAGAGCCCCAGGTCCTTTTCTGGAACAACTCCAGCCTGCCAGGGGGCAAGACTTTGCTTTTGTAGCCATTGAATTCCTTAGAGCTCCCATTGGCTCATTCCTCTACCTTGTTTAGGTCTTTCTGATGGCAGGCCAGCCCTTGAGTTGGGGGTAGTGTGCAGGGTTGTTGTGCAGGTTGTCTTATACGAAGTCTGCCTGTATCACATCTTTAGCCTGTGTTTCTGCCAACCCCTTTTCTTTCTGACATCATTTGTAGTCCTCTGGTTAGATATGGTTTTCTCAGAGCCCTGTGTGTCTGAGTTGTTAGCAAATGATGTCTATGTTGTGTGTGTTCTTGTTACCATCAAGACATGCATAAGTAGAAAGAGGTTGGTTTCCCAAGCAAGATGGAGGGAGGAGGAGAGAGAATTTCTGATGGAATAACCCGATCTTCAGATCTTCTATCTGTTGTTAGATCAGATGCACTACAAGCTCGTAAGATTAAATGTTTTTAACATTCAAAGGCCTATACAAGATCCAAACAGCGTGGATGCGAGCTCTAACAAATTACTAGAAAAAAAATTGTGGCAGTATTCCTCACATCTTCAACCTTTTCTCTCACCAGTGAACAAAAAAACTTCCCTATATGTCACCTCACAGTAACTGAATGTTTGAGGTCTCTTTGTTCGAAAATAAAGCTGAAGTGATTATCTTGTTTCCAGCAGCCACAAGTAAATGCTGATATTTGTGTTGATTAGCTTCTGAAGGCTTCAAAAGTGGGAGTGGGCAACTGGAGTTGTCCCAGAACTGGGGAGCTTTTCCCACATGTGGCTTGGGTACCTTCTGCAGTATCCTACTAACCCCGTGGAGTTACACGTATGTGAGTCTGTTCTCTTTCAATAAACCTTTTTGCAAATTTGTTTTGTCAAAACAAAGACATTTTTTATCTCGTAGCTTTTGGGCTTGTAATGTTGCTCGCTGCTCTCATTTGGACAAATAGCTATGTAGAATTAATTTTCTTTCTCCAGTGACTCTTCTCAGAGTGTACTAATAGGTCTCCTGTGATGTTTGTCAGTGCTCTGTCATGAACTGGAAGTAGTCCTTTACACCTAGCAGAGAACCGTGCCGTTTGCAGATGTCACACTTGTAACCCGATCACCTCCAACCGTGGGACCCACTTCTCTGCCTTTCCAAAAGCGATTTTCCGTGTTGTCTGAACCTCTTCCGTAGAGGATAAGGAAAAAATAGCTTCTAGGAAGAAATATCTTACAATGAGAAATAGGTGAAATATGAGCTGATTTTGCTCTGAGGTGCTTTGTGTGCAAGTAGAAGTAAGTTATTTTCTATAACTTTTGCTGTTAAGTGTTAATTTTTCCCATATCTGACACTTTGTGAGACTCAGCCTGTATTTTAATGCACACAGTATTAGAAACATTATTTATGATTCAGTACAAAATCTGCAGTTTTGGATTTCTGGAAAGTTCTAAAATGAATCAAAATCTTTTCTGCTTTATTATCGAGAAAGTACATCTTATTTCTCCACTTTTCCTTTCTGGCTTCTGTGTAGGTCATGACATTTTCAGTTTTGAGGGTGTTCTCACGTGTGAACTGGATGCTTTTGAAACAGGATAAGAAACCTAAAATCCAAATGTCTGAAATGTCTCTAAATCTTTAATACGTAGAAGGCCTCACTTTAATTAAGAATTAATTTAATTAAGAATATGCCCCAGTGAGGTCTTGAGGCTGTTTGTTTAAAAGCAGCTAAAGTGGGCCGAAAAGCATAGTAAGCCCTTAACAGGTCTCACTCGAGCTTCATACTTCTAGGGTCTGAGCTGAATACTGCAGTGTCTTCTCTTGTGGTGGTTTGTTAAATATTACTGTCACGAAGATCACGTATAGCTGATGACTGCTTACTCCTTTCACACACGGAATTCTCAAGCAGGGATTGCAGAACGCTTGGGTAGTAGTGCTAGGTTTCTCCAAGGAAACTCTCTGCAGAGAGCTCATCTAACACAACACAGCCATGTTATGATTCAGCCGCTCTGGAGATGTGTAATTGTTACACGTACAAATAAGATGGTTGGTGTTCATGAAATGACTGAGATTACCAGGAGAGGAAAATCTATTGCTCCTGCTTGCAGATTGGGTGCAAAATTTTATCATCAGTATTTGTGACTGTAGGCTTACACGCAAATGTGATCTATTTTTAGTGTTGTGGTATATATTCAGAATGCACTAGTGAAAATTTGGAATTTACTGTCTGGGAGAGAAATAATTACTGTGTCACTGACTACACTAAATAGAGCTATGCTTAATTCAGGCCCATAAAATGTGGAGCTCATCTCTGTTACAGAATGACCAGGTATACAATGAATATCCTGACATTTGTACAAAGTAGGCATTAGGAGAAGGAAATTAATACGAATGGGAATCTGAGCAAAAATTCCATGGTCTAAATATGAAAAATTGCATAAGTGGATCAAACAAGGGCAGGAAAGAAAATAATGACATGTGGTAGGCTCCATATAAAATAAAAAGGGGTTGTGGTGCAGATTTTGAAGTTTCAAAGATAAAACTAGTGAAGTATCAGAATTCTACATAAACATTTCTGACAAGGCTGAATTGCAGTGTTTTCTGTACCTCTGTGTAGAATGCTCGCCTAAAGATTTTTCATGTTTTCTCATATCTTAAAAAATAGAACTGTGAAATAATAATAATCTCTCAAGTCTTGAATCATTGAGATTTGCAAACAGGCAGGTTAAAATATGTTATAAGCAAACACCTTGCTGCCCCTACAGGCACGGACAGAATGCTCCAGCATTGTGCAGAGGTTCTAGGCTGAATTTTTAGAAATTCCTCAGGCATTCTTTAAAATTTAGGACATGTAGTTGGAGACCTCTTTCTTGCTCCTCTAAGCATGCGTGTTGTGCGGCACAGAGGGAAAGTATCAGAAACTGCCTGCGGTTGAGAGTTTCTTCAACCCCAGATGGCAGCACTACTCACTGCTTTTAATTTCCCGGTGGGCCATGGTGGCTGCTTGACCTGAAGTTTCTGTACCCCATATAGGATGATGCGGTGCTTGTAAGAGCAGTAATTCCCATCGTCATCCACTGAATAATCCTCAGTTTATTTTCAGGAGGAGCCTATTGAGAGTGAGATGGGAGTCCAGGGTTTCCAGTTCTGTCCTGTTCCCCTCCTTTCTCCATGTGGACACAAGAAGGTAAAGAGCTGAGTGTAGAAGTTCCTGGTACAGCACGAGCATTTGCAGCTGCCAGTCACCAAGTTGCAGGAGCTTCGTCTGTAGGGGCTTTGGATGTCGTCCCACAAAGTTCTTCTAGCTCTTTCTTCTCACTCCGAAGAGAGGTCTTTTGCTACAGAGTGATTCTTATTTTTCAAGCCTGTGGCCGGAATCAGTGACCAGTGAATCCATGAGAATTCATCCTCTTTCTAATGTCTTGAGTAGATGGTATGGTGGACTCTGATTTGCAGACAGATCCCTGGTCTACATGGGCTCAGGTTTTAAACTTGAGGGAAATACTTAGCATGCGGTTAAGTGTGTGTTTCTCATCCCTTTAAAATAGTTGGTGAATATGGGAGGTCAGACACAACTCTCACTGAATGGTGAAACATCAGTTGCTTTAATGCTGGAATATTGAAACTATTTTATCAAAGGAATTACCTTAATTTCCTCAGTGTCTGCAAAAAGATTGAACAGCCCTGTAAGCATGTTGATACTGAAGTGCCTGAAAGACAAAGTAACTGTTCTCACGTCCCAGCATCAAGAGAAACATGGACATCATTGTTGTTGATGTATAATGTAAACGAAAAAAAAAACTTTTGCCTGAAATGTCATAGGTAATGTGGAGCTGTATGAGTATATTCTGCTACAGATAATGAAATACAGGAAATTTGAAAACACGAATTACTAAACTGTAATCCTTAATTAATGATTTTTAAGCCAGTTTCTGTAGAATCTTGAAAGTAAGTTTCCTTGAGGTACTCCTTCTCTCCACTTGTTTTTCAAACCCTCCCTTTTCTGTGTACACAGAGATCTCCCTGTTCTCTTTGATCAATTCTGATACCATTTGACATTCAGAATATAAACTGTGTCAAAAAGAGTACATGTATATCTATGTAAAATGGATGTATGCATATTAGATAAAGCATTTGCACTAGAGGCAATGTTCAACTAGAAAGCGGTGAAATAACGAGCGTTGTTGACCTTGTTTGTTGTTGGAGCTAGTATTTAACCAGCAAATATTTACGTAGAGGTGAAGTTTCACATATATTTTTCATCTATGGTGTAGTTACACACGTATGAGCAATTGTTCAAGGTGAAGTCTTACAAACAAGGTGGAAAGCCCCCAAATAGTTAGATACTGTCTGGCAACATGGAATTTGTGAGTATATTTTATATCAGTAAATTAACAGTTTAATTCTTTGCTGTATAACTGGAGTATCTTGGAGTGCCTTGTTATTTCAGCCTGGTGCGTGTGTTTGTTTGCACAGGTACGTGCTCACCAGTTAGTTTTACCACCATGTGACGTAGTGATCAAAGCTGTAGCTGACTACGTCCGTAACATTCAGGACACCACTGATTTGGATGCCATAGCAAAAGATGTTTTTCAACATTCACAGGTAAAGTTCAAAGCAAAATACTTCTTTATTTTTTGTTTTTTAACCAGTTGTGCTGTACATTTGTGTCGAAGAATTGCATTCTGTAAAAATTGTGCTTTCATCAGGTGATGGTAAGGATCTGTTGGTACACGCAGTGTGTTCGATACCCTAATTTCACTTCCGCAGTTAACTGCTCTGCAGTACAGTGCTGACCTATAGGTGGCATGCCTGGAGTTGCTCCTAACAGATCTTATTTTTTTATTTCAGTCTAGAACAGATGACAAAGTTACTCGATTTAAGAGAGCAGTTGCTTATTACTCAGCAACTAATAAACCTATGCCATTTCATCCATCACATTACCTAGGTAAGTAATTAAAGAAATAAGGCTTTTCATTTTAACTAAAACCTGAGACAGCCCTAAATCAGAAATGGTATTGTTAGCAGGAACTTACAAAAATGTTTATACTCTCTGGCAATTTTCATGAAATATTAGGTTTCAAAAGAAGGTTTTGATAGCAGATACACAGAGATTGTGTTCTTTCCCCAAAAGAAGAACATCCTGGGCTGATTTTCCTCTTAACAATTGGTGCATCAGTTCCAGCATTAGGACACTTGGTTGCTGTCCAGAACTGGAATCTGGTGACTGGTTACAACCATGAAGACAGTTTCTATTTATATTCCATAAAACATCTTTCCTGCTTCTCACTGGACTTACCTGACATGTTTTAGAAATCCCTTTTTAGTCTTTGAGTTTTTGATGTCATAGCAAACCTGCTTAGATTGCAGCCACTAGTTGTTCTGGCATTGCATATTATTCTCAAAGCTTCCAAATGAACTGTATGATGACAGGATTTACTACACTCCCCTTGTTCTTAACAGTAAAATGTAATTCAAGCTGAAATTTTTCAAAGATTTTCTTTTACCATACTGGTATGCTAGTTACCTTTTCCTTCTCTTTTTTTGGGAGTGGAGTGTCTGTATTTATGTTCAAAGACTGCATTAAAGGGCATTAAGGCTACTCTGGGTCAAATATTCAAGTGGTGGAAGGTGCCAGCATTATGTGTCTGTGTGGCATTGGTTTTGCTGGCTGCTTCATCATCGCATCTCTTGGGCTTTTTTTTTTTCAAGCTTCCTTTGATTGTCAGAAATGTGCAGTACTGTGAGATACAAAGAGCTGAGAAAGGTGAGACAAGTAGAATAAGTCAGAAGCTACAGATATTTTTATTAAAAGGCAAAAATGAATAAAACTGACTTAAAGGCATACTAGAAAATGGTAGTACTAACAGAACAGGAATAAATAATCCGTAGAAGCTAATGGATGAAAAGGGTAACACTTGTGTCAAATAGTGAGTGTTTTCATGAGTGATTTGGTTTTTATTTTTTTTGTTATTATTCTGTTTTTTCCCCTCCTCACTGTTTGCTATACAGCAGCCAGACCAAACCAGTTTGGTATGCCTGGGATAGTGCCACCATATGTTCCTTCTCAGATGCTTAACATTCCACAGACCTCACTACAAGCAAAACCTGCGGTAAGTGCAGCCCTCTGCCCTTCTTCTTGGGAGAAACCCACGGTACTCATCAAATCAAAATGTAGGTGGGAAAGGTGTGTCTTCACCTTTCTGGCATGGGTGTTTACTGGTTGAATTTTACGTCTGGAACTAGAGTGATGGCACAGACTGGCGGAACAATTTCTGTGGATGCCCAAGATGGCCAAGAGTCAATGTATACATTGGGAAAATGCCACTTGATGAAATAATGTGGTTTGTTTTAAAAGAAAAGCTTTTTTGGTACCTGTGCTTAAGAACGATCACTTCATTTTAGGCCCAGCAGATGTCCAGTCAGGGTGGAGCCCAAGGTCAGGGTCCATACCCATACAGTCTCTCTGAGCCAGCCATCACCTTGGAAGCAGGTGGAAAAAGTCTTTCTGAGCAGAACAACTACAGTAACATTCCTCATGAAGGAAAACATACACCATTGTATGAACGATCTTCTCCAATAAATCCAGCTCAGAGCGGGAGCCCTAATCATGTGGATTCAGCCTATTTTCCTGCCTCTTCGACATCTTCATCCTCCGACAACGATGAAGGCAGTGGAGGTGCAGTGAAGTAAGTTTTTCATGAGGATGTTTTCTTGCTTGGCTCCTGTTAAAATAGATTTACTTTCACAGTCATTCACCAGTGTCGAGAAAGTAAGAAACCCGCAAATGAGTGATATGACAGACCTTAACAAAAAAGCAATTTTAGGGCACTACGACTGCAAATGCAGCCACAGTTCACTCTAGTCACCTTGTTCCTTAACAGGCAGAAATCCAAAACTAAATAATGTTGGGTGTTTTCCCAATTACGTTTTAT
>NW_010414442.1:21482-36145 GCF_000710305.1 Buceros rhinoceros silvestris
TTTGGTAAATGTCATAAAGCCTTCGACTTCTTTACTTTGTATACTTAATTCACAGTGTAATTCATTGAAACTTCAGTAGCTAAAATCTATGAAACTTGACTGATTTTGAATATTTGTGCTTGTTATATTTTGGGATAATTGGGCTTTGCAAAGAAACCTGGTCCGAATGTCTGAAATCCGCCGTTTAGGACAGTGACAAAGCACCACTGAAATCAGTGTTGCTCTGTTCTACCAGTGTGTCTTGTTCACTGCAGCAGTATTTCTGACTTCCGCTGGGCCCTGTGTCTGTCCTTGGCAATAACGTTGTGCAGACTTTGATTTGATTGCTGCTTCCTGACCTAGAAAAAGGAAATTCGAATGGAGGCAGTTTGCGTTTAGCAGTGTCTCGTTATGTGTAGGGGCTTATGGTGAGAATCAAAGCCCGGGCCTTTACCAAGTCTGTGATTGCCTCCAAAAGTTTGCGTGGTAGAACAAGTATGTTACTACTGGGTATTAAATTCTGAGTGTGTCTGCAGTTACACGTGATGGCTGTCAGCGTTAATATTACCACATTTTGCTTAGTAAATGAAGTCAGTTTGCATGGCTCCCATGCAGTGTGAAACCGGAAATGGACCTGTTTTAGAAAAAACAATGCAAGACATCTGTCAGCATTTCTGATAATGTTGCCTTATGCATTTTGTGCAATAAACTTTGAATAAATTTAGGAACTGAAATCTAGACAGTGTAATTTGTGTTGCAGCTTCGAGCGATAGTCTTCTAATCAAGGGAAATTACTGGGTGTAGTGACAAATATTGAAAGCTCAATGAAGAGTCTTTCCTGCGTGAGCATTATTGAGTCATTGTAATATACAGCTTTTAAATACAAGCCAATGTTGACATAGTCAACAACAAATGAATAAATGTTGATATTAAAGTCCTGAAGCAACTCCTACACATCAATGTTTCTAACGCACAGCATCCCTTCAAATCGGAGTCTTTGGCCTGTGTTTCCACTAACAGTCACCAAGGATTTATCCCATTGTATCTTAAACAGCACTTTAATGTGACGTTTTTCTTTGTGTCATCCTTCAGCCATGTCAGTGGGAACAAAATAGGCTGGGAAAAAACAGGAACCCAGTCAGAAAATCAAACGCGTGGAGAGCTGGGAGACCAAACCAAGGTAACTCCTTAAATCCCAAACATCACAATGTATGATTTTGTAGTAAAGATTTACAGCAAACTGTGAGTAGAATTTTCAGTATTGATCTGTAGGATTTAGTGTAAACTTCTGCATATTTTTGCAAATTCAAAACAACAGCTTTTAAGTACAATTAAGAAGTTTTCCAAGGAATACCATAACGTATACATACACAGTCCCATCCTTAGATACTGCTATCCACAATTTTCACTAAGGAGTATATAGCAGTGTCCATGAGGTCAGACTTCATGTCATACCACCAGCAGTGTAGCTAGAACAGCAACAATGCACATTTCAGTGTTACACAAGTAGTAAAGCTCACCTGAGGAGCAGAAGTCCTTCATAGCTGCCCAGTGTGAATTTCACATTGTACATACTAAAGTAGCTCTGTGGGAGAGAGTTAGAATGCATTGATACTTAGCTAAGCAAGGATGGGATAACTAAACCCTTCATAAAGACTTAACACTATCCTATTTAATTTCTGGAAGATTTAAAGTGATTCTCAGATGTATGATGGCCTGTGTTCCAGGTTTGAACCATATTTGGGAAGAACATTTGTAGTTAATATCACGGTGTCTCTGATGGAGCTGTATGCCAACTGTTGATTTTGTGTCAAGGAAACCCGATCACTGTTCCTTACACTGTAGACAAACAGAACATTTTCCCTATACCTTTGGCATAGAAATTTCAGTAAACTTGGGCTTGGTTCTTAAAATACCCAGCTGATGATTTCATCCATCGGTGGTTGTTATTTTTGCAGACTGCGCCCCGTACAATAACTGCATTTGCCTGCAGATTAGTCACCATATGCAAATGCTTATTTGACCTGCTACATTCCTTTCTTCTTCTCTGTATTACGGGCCACATGTGAAGCCCGGTGTGTCCCTGTTGCAGCCCAGCCTGTGTGCTGCACAACCTGATCGATGTCTTGTGGAGCAGGGGAGCAGCCAGGGCAGTGGTGGGGTCTCGCCTGAGTTGAGTGATGGGCAGGTGGGACATGGTGCACGGTGTGCCTGGCTGCCTGTCTTCGTACATGCAGAACTAGGGTCTGTGCAAGCAAGTGATTGAACTTCCCAGTAGGTGCGTGCATACAGTCCAGTTTCAATCCATCCAATTTAGTGTAGCAATGCTTGTGAGTTTTACTGGCCTGTTTTTGTTTAATATCAAGCCACTTCTTCAGCCTTCCGGAGAAAGACAGCTGTGTCTGTTGAGCATGACAAGGAGGATTATGACTACATTTTGTAGATGAACTCATTTCCTAGAGATGTTTATATTCATGATTTAAAAAAAAGTGAACTTCTGAGGTAATTTACGGTGCTGAAAATCTAGCACAGATCAGATGGGTACAGCAATCCTGACACTCCTTTCACTTGACTTAGATGTCAAAAACTCCTTGCTCGTAGTTGTCTCACTGTGTGATTATACATGACAAAGGGATGCACACCTCGCCTGGGTACACGTATATTGCTAAAGAAAAGAGAATTACTTTCAACTGTGGTAGTTCCTCAGCTTAGGAGTTTGCATATCGCTGGAGCAGATTCAGGAGGAACCTGGGTAGTGCAGATGGGGAAAGCATTGCTGTCGTGGGGGTTTTTTGTCTTTTCCCTCTGTGCCCCCAGTAGTTGGCAGTTCTGTAAACTTCTCCTTGTGATCCAGTGTCACTGACTTTTAGTTGTTGGGATGGTAGAAGACAGGGATGAAAATCTTTAACCGGATGAAGAAATATTTGATAATACCATACAAATTTAATAGAGCTGTGAGAGCTCACATGTTTATACAAGCATTCTTTATTAGAATATTATGTTAGAAGGGTTCTCCTTTACAGGTTTTAACTGTTTGTTCTGTATGTTTTCATTTTATAAATAAAATGAAGTCTGGATTGCCAACTCTGAAATACAGTCTTTCAGTATTGTGGACTTAAAATGGAATCTGAAAATAATGTTGCCTCTGATATTTTGCTAGATCATGTTTTTTACTACTTCCTATAGAAGGCTTTTGGCATTTCTGTGGAGGTTTTTTGGTTTTTACATGCAGGTTTGTATTTTTCGTAAGAGCTTGAAGTGAACAACCTGAGCTTGTTTGGGCCTATTTTATATGTTACTTGTTCTGTGGGATTTCAAGGCATCAGCCATTTCTGCTTCAGCTTTGCTTTTAAAGTCTTACAAAGCATGTGAAATTTTCTGCACGAATGGTGAAGGTACTCCTGTATGATGTGTATCATCAAGTGAGTCAATTACATTTCAGTCTGAAAAGATTGTACTATCACTGTAGTAGTTCATAGACATGATACTAGTTTGACTTTTAAGCTAGAAACAGCTTTTGGTTTTGAAGACAAGGATTTTTAAGAACTCTGGGGATTTTTGGTGTTATCTGTAAGAGATTCAGCATAAACACAAAAGGCTTATTTACCAGAAGGTTTGTAGCGTATTTTATGTGTCTTTTTTTTTTTGGTATAAATTTGTGAACTGCGTTTCTAGAACTGTAATAAATTGCCTCTTTCATCTTGGAGTCAGAAAATGTTGCCATTTCCTCTTATGATCTTTTCAGAAAAAGGAATTTTGTTTAAAAAAAAAATTACACGGCTTTTGAGTTCAGCCACTGTATATTTTAAATGTCTTTAGATTGAACTATGTAGCTTTTCCTGCTTCGTTTTGAGATGCAAACTGAGAAGGGATGCATCAGTGGGGCCTAGAAAAATGACAGACTTTTTTGACTGTCAGTTCACCCATTTAATTGGTAGTGTCTTAGAAACACTTAGTGAAGAGGTCATTCATGTTTCATTAAAAGGTCATCAGTCCCTCTTCTGTATTGTGCGCTTAAAAATTAAATAGTAATTACTGTTGCTTAATAAGTTAAAGCTTTACCGTAGTATCTCTTTTTCCAGTACCTTAGTTCTGCCAGCAAACCATAGCTAAAAGTTTACATTTTCTGACAACCTTTGAGCCAGCTTTGGATACTCTGTTCTCTGTACTGATACTAGGTGATGTGAAGGCTGACTGTTTCCATTGTGGGTATAGAAGGAAATTTGCTGTTTCTCTTAGTTGATCTCCTGGTATGCTTCCGTACACACTCAAAAGCATTTTATTTTGTGTGTTCTGTTACAGGCGGAAGGTTCCTCTAGTGCTTCTTCAGGAAGCCAGGCAGCTGATGTCAAAGGGAATCAAAGCAGTAATCCACAAATCCCGTGCCTATTGTCAATGCCCACCAGAAACCACATGGATATTACTACCCCTCCATTACCTCCTGTAGCACCTGAAGTATTAAGAGTGGCAGAACATAGGCACAAGAAGGGGTTAATGTATCCCTACATCTTTCATGTCCTAACCAAGGTAGGATATTTAAGAAGGCTGTGTTGTGAAATAATGACTCTGGAAAGAAAACTGCTCTTGCATTTCTGACTAGAGAGTATCATACATTTACATCCTTTATGTTTTGGTCCATTTTTAGTGCTTCTAACACATTTTCCCCCCCCATTTTCTAACCACTGATCTGATCTGGTACATTGTTCCAAGAAATATGAGATGACTGATTAGAAGTGTTTACTTAGAAAATTAATCATTTTTCCTGAAAGAAAAATATCCTGTAGGTGTTTTTATATCTCTACGCATGCGTATATGTCTATTGGTGTGTGTGTATGTATGTGTGTTTGTGTTTTTTGTATAGAATCCATTTCCATCTAGAAACTCCTGTATATGTGCCTTGGTGTTGATGCCAAGTCTTTCCTATGTTCAAAAATACTTACATTGTTTTCCGTCATAACCTGATCCTCCCATCCCTAGTAGCCAGCTCTGGCAGAAACAAGCAGCAAGAAGAAATCCTAAAATGTAATTTGGGATAAACTCAACGGCATTCTGAATTTTTGTTGATTTTAGTTTGGTGGAACATGATGGCTTTGGGTGGTTTTTTTGGTTTGGCTATTTTATGTGCTAGCCTTCAGATCCCGGGTAAGCCACAAGCATTTTTGCACAGCCCAGGACTTTGTCTGCTCAGTTTGTCCAGTAAAAAAAAAATCTACCTGAATTGCCACAAAAGGACACCTTGAAAAGCAACGAGAGAGCTTTATAGCCAGTAGCAGTGCTAACCTGCTCCACGGTGTCTGGAAGCTGCTGCTTGTTGAACCAGGAAGGAGCCAGAGCAGTGGTGTTCCTGCACAGCTCTGTATTTGACTCAGTCTAGTCTCAAAAGAAGTTTGTTGTTCCTTGTAAGTACAAACAGATGAGTCCCAGACGAGACAACTTTAATTGTCCTCCTCCTTAGTGCTCAAAGCACTTTGCAGTGGTTTTTGTACCACTTTTGTTGCTTGGGAGAAGAGACCAACCCCCACCTCACTCCATCCCCCTTTCAGGGAGTTGCCGAGAGCCTCCTCTTCTCCAGCCTCAACCCCTCCAGGTCCCTCAGCTGCTCCTCCGTGCATTGTGCTCCAGACCCTGCCCCAGCTCTGTTGCCCTACTCTGGACACACTCCAGCCCCTCAATGTCCTGCTTGGAGAGAGGGACCAAAACTGAACCCAGGATTTGAAGCATGGCCTCACCAGTGTGCAGTACAGAGGGACGATTCCTGCCCTGGTTCTCATGCTGTTTCAGATCCTTGCACCAAAAAGTCAGGCCGGTGTTATCTGAATGTTTCTTAAAATAACCACCTGAAGCCTAGATTGGCTTCGAGTGTTTTTTGACTGTCTAGAAGTGCATTGCTGTGTTTTCATGAGTACTGTTTCACTCCCAAAAGTGTTCACATCCAGATGTGAACATCAGTGTTTAGGTAATCCTCACCTGCAGATAGTCCAGACAGAAAAGAAGGTGTGTTATGGAGAAGGAAGAGAGCAGTGGGGATGATCAGAGACTAGAGACATGTTGGAGGAAAGCAAGTAGAACGTGGGGTAGTCCTCCTCTGCCTGAGATGCACATCACCTCTGAATCACATTTCTCTTGGTTTGGTGGGATTTATGTTAGAGCCGGACTGAGTTACCATGTGCACCTAAATACTTTGTTCCCTATAACATGTCATATTTTTCTGCTTTCTTCCATGCCAAAGGGTGAAATCAAAATTGCCGTTTCTATAGAAGATGAAGCCAACAAAGACCTGCCTCCTGCTGCTCTCCTTTATAGGCCAGTTCGTCAGTATGTTTACGGAGTCCTGTTTAGTTTGGCAGAAAGCAGAAAGAAAACGGAAAGACTTGCTTTTAGGAAGAACAGACTTCCACCAGAATGTACGTACTGTAGACTCCGTTCTTCATTTCTCTTCCTTTTCCTGTGTTTTCATACCCATTGCACTGTGATTTGAATGAGAATGGTGTGACTTGGTTTAAATCTGCGGAAGTCAGGTGTGATGTAAGTAAAGGTAGACCTAGGTGAGAACAGGCTAAATTTCGATCCTTTCGCTTCGTCAGGAGGATGAATGTTAATCATCTTGATATTAATCTGGAAGTTGTCTTTTTAAGTCTTATGCTTCCAGGAATGACTGTCACTGCAGAATATTCAACCTCGTCATCCTAGAGTGTTTCTCATAATGAAATGCACAGAGAGCAGTGATTGAACTTTACCGTAGCACCTTATAAAGGTTAAAGGAATGCCAAAGCATTAACTGCATGGCAGCAGCAGAAGTGTTTATATATAGGAGCCTGCTGTCACTAGACTAAATTTAAGAATCAGATATTTAGAATGTATGAAAACGTCACTCACAGTCTTCATGTGTGAAAGGACAAAAATAAGAATCAGTTGTAAAGTTTATGTTCATTCCCTTTTCTCTTCCTTTTCTAAATTGTGAAACGTTTTTGTGCATTCCTAGTGAAGATGATTTTTTTCCAATGATGTTTGAAAAACTTTATCTTAGCCAGTTATTTTGTGGGAATTAATGTCTACCCTGTGTGAATAATATCTCAGCATATGTATTGTTACAACCTTCTTAATTCATTAAACTCATACAACGTGGCAGTATTTCAGGTTACAGGGTTATTTCAGGATTAAAATAGTGATGTTATTTGCAGTATTCGTTTATCCTCCTCAGACTTCTGTTCTTAACAGCATACTACAGCTGAGTGCTGGAGGTCTGCTTCATTTTTGAGAATGATTTTACCTTGTGCTCTGTAGGCTACTGGGGAAACACATATAATCTCTGTTTTCTCTTAATTTATACTGGTTTTCAGTGGTGTGTTCTCAGTGGAGGCTGAAAACCGTACTGACTTGGTTTATAGAATCATAGAATCATCCGGTTGGAAGAGACCTTTTAAGATCACCAAGTCCAACTGTTCACCCTGCACTGCCAGGGTCCCTAAACCACGTCCCTCAGCACCACACCCACGTCTCTTAAACTCCTCCAGGGATGGGGACTCCACCACCTCCCTGAGCAGCCTGTTCCAATGCTCCACAACCCTCTCTGTAAAGAAGTTCATCCTGATACCTAACCTAGATCTGCCCTGGCACAACTTGGGGCCATTTCCCTGTGCACAGGCACCTAACAACCCCCCTGCTGCCTCGACAGGGGAGGAAAAGCCTGTGAGAAACCCTGTCCCTCATTTGTTACTTGGGAGAAGAGCCTGCGAAGACACTTGAGCAAGCTCATACCTCTTAACCCACATCTACTTAGCCTTATTTGTATAGCTCTCTCCAGCTTCCTTTCACGTAGTTGTAGCGAGCAGTAAGGTCTCCCCTCAGCCTCCTGTTCTCCAGGCTAAACATCCGCAGCTCCCTCAGCTGCTCTTCATAAGACTTCCAGGAGCTGCAGCAGATCTTGCTTCAGGACACATTCAGCTACAGACCTACTTCTATCTTAGGACTGACCATGCTCTTAAACAATAAAAAAACCCCAAACATTTGAACGTCTGCCCCAAAGCTAGTTGCTTCACTGCGGAGCTGACAGTGCTCATACAGAGGAATTTGAGCTAAGGAGCGTGAAAGGACTATGTTGCAGGAACATGTTTATTTTGGTCACCTTTCTTACAAAGTAGCAAGAATTGGGCAGGCTGTGCAGAATGTAAAGGAGGAGTGTCTGAAGTGGCAAGAGCAGATTTCTCAGATTGGTGAGTCAGGCTCGTGAGCCCTCGATGACTTTTCTGAGGACCCAGCCTGTAATGAAACGATGCTGATTCCCCTTCAGTGTCCTAATTTTTTTGCTGCTCTCAAAAATGAGTAAATTCTGAAACAGTGATTTTAGTGATTTTTTTTTCTGAGTGATTTGAGAATGAAGAGATGTTAAGAGAATTAAGATACTAATTTCTGAAGAAATGCGTATTGTTCTGAAGATCTATGTAAAGCAGTAGTGAATATATTCGTATCTAAAGTCCTGTTGCCTTTGTTGTGCGAACTATAACACTGGCAACGTAATAATTATGCATGAATAATCTGCAAGGATATTGCACACAAGGTGTATAGGAGGCTATGGAAAATAGGTAATAAACTAGCATGCCAGTATTATTGCTAAGTATATAGACAGCAAGGTAATGAATCTTTCATAAACTGGATGACTTCCTGTGTTTTAAATCACTGTTATATTTATGTAATTGAAAAACCAATAAAGCCCGACAGATCTTTTGGAGGAGGTAGTCAGTGAGGTTCTTCAGTGAGAATTGTCTTCTGAGCAGTGCCTTTCCTGTACGTGTCCTCATGTCTGCTCTGCTCCCAGAGGATATGAAAAGCTGAATCACAAAGTTCTTGATTATGCTTTTACTGCCAAGGGCACAGCTTTAGCTGCGCTGCCCTTCTTCTGAGGGGATAGAAACCAAGTGTCTGACTTGCTCTTCTTTTCAAGCTCTGAAACAGGTTATTTCTGGTGTTGAGATGAATACACAGGTATAGATGAAACCATCTGCCCTTTCCACTCTCTGGAAAAAGGCACAACACATACAAGCTGTCGTAACTCCTGGCTGGATCTGAAGGTTGATTATTTTAGGCCTAGCCACCTTGTGAGGTACTGTTCTCCACCAAGGATGTGTTAGCTGGTGCTGTTTCTGCCAAAGGACAGCTGTGGCTTGGAAAGAAGCCCTTTTGCAAAATCAAGCTTAGCTCAAGCCATGCTGTCAGTAAAGATTATTAAGTTAAAAATGAGGTTTGATTAATCTCCATTAGCAGGCTTATCTTCTAGTGGTATCAGGAACTCACACCTCACGTTCAGTTCATGAAAAAAACACAGAAGAGCAATGAGGGCTGTTAACAGACAGCACGAGCACAGGGGATGCTGTTGCTAATGACTTTAGAGCCTTTATAAGCATTCAAGTGCTCATCAAGCAGATGATTACACTCATGCAGACTGGTCTGACCCTTTTTACTGGGATTGACCTTAACGTGTCGCGAGAGCAGTGTTCAAAGCAGAACTCAGAGTATTGTGCAGTTGCTTTGAGTATTCAAATCTGCTGATCAACAGTAGGAGGAAGTTGAGTATGAAAAACAGTGTAATTAGCACTGTGATGTGTCTGAACACACTGATCCTGAATGTTCGCTGTCTTCAGGGTAGACATTGCTTATCTCCAAGTGGGAGTCCTGGGAGGAAAACAAACTGTTCCTCTGAGGACAGAGATCCTCACTTACTGAGGAAGACTGGTTTTGGCAGCAGTCCCAGTGCAGAGTTGTCAAAGGTGAGACAATGCCCTGGAGAAATAAGTGGATGTGGACAAGTCCTGGATCTGTTAGTTAAATGCTGAATTTGGGGGAGCAGTGGTACAGTGGCTTGTCAACTGAAAGGGCTGTAATGTCTCACCCCACGTTCCGGGACAATACCGTTTGCCAGTGACATTCATATTAAACCATTCTGCAAAAAGCTTGGTTACATTTCCCATAATAACCATTGTTTCACGAAATTTTGAAGCCAAGGTGGCTCTACAGTGTGACCTGACAGGCAGCATGTTACTGAAGACAGTATGTTTGAAGAGCAATCTGAGGTGGTCTTCCTGTGGCCTCACGGTGGGTGGAAGTCACCATCCCCAGATTGAAAGCTTTGAACCAAATGTGAGAGTTGAAACACAGGACTGTAGACAGGGAACATACACATGACATGTTCCCTGCTTTCAAGCTTGAGGTCTCTCTATGTGCAATACACGTGAAAGGAACAACAGTGAAACATTTGTGTTCGATACAGCTGTGATTCCTTGCTGTCCTCTGCTGTCCAGAAGTCATAGAAGCTGAGGAAGTGGCCGTCTGAGGGTCCTTAACTGCGGTGTGCACATAGTTTGCATCTGCTTACCTCTGGAGGGGCATCCAAACCAGGAACCCAAGTGTAGCTGGGAATATTGCCTTTGAAAGGCTGAAGGAAAGAAAAACAGAACTCCAGAACACAAGCAACTATTTCATGTCAGCTGTCAGCAGTTTGGGGTGTTTTACTGCTGCCAAACAGCTTAAACTGGTCTGCATAGTAGCCTCATGGTGTTTCCTGTCTGTTTGCTGAGAGAATGAAAAAGTTTTGGTCTAAAAGTATCTCTTGCATCTGAGACCTAGAGCAATTAAACAAGTCTTTGAAAGCCAACAAAAAATACACTCTTTTTTTTGTTCATGTTTACTGTCCCAGGCCTAAACACATGGTGACGAACCTGCACAACTGATGGAGTAGCTCTGCTGGCTGTTAAAGCCTGTCCTACATAGCTTATAAAAACTGGTAGCACCCAAAATAGAACGTGATTTTGTAGTGAGGCTACTATCTAAATATATCGGAATATTTATTTTCACTGCTGCATGTTGTCTTTCTGAAATTTACCCTGAGCTTTGTCAAATGTAGCTATGACACTCGACTAGTTTTCTTCCAGAAGAGCTTGAGAGTGCTTTGGGGTGTGCTGGGTCTTCTGGTTTTGATCCCGGTCGTCACCCCTGCTGTGGATTGCCTGCCCTAACTATAAAAGCACTTGCAAAGCCGCTGTCTGATTGCTGAAGGGAACTTGGTAGCCGAAAGGGCTGCCTGGCACCAGTCATACTCTCCTCTTGACCTGTAACAGAGATTTCCAGCAGAAAGAGCAAGTCTGTGCTCCCACAAGTGAATCTCCGGGCTGTAACCTGACTATTCACTAACAAGCTCCTTGAGTCTTTCCACACTGCATAACTGGGCTCGGAGTTAAGAAGGGAGCAGGCACATTTTGAGCTGGATCAGACCTGGGGTCATTCCAAGGCCAAAGGTATCATCTCTCAGGCTTGACTTTACTTTTTTTTTCTTTTTTTTTTGTTAAAACCTTTTGTTCAAATGTAAAAAGAGTAATACAGAGTTGAACAGCTGTTGTTTTGAGGTGGATGAAAGGGAGCTTAGCAGACCCAGAAACACTAACCTCTTAATAGAAAGCAGCACGGCAAATTGAAAGGCTTATGTGAAGTAATGTTTCATAGAATTTTTAGACAAAAAAAACCCAAATCCACCCGTATTTGAGATCTCATTTCATTGCAGTAGTCAAACAACTACAAACACGTACAAGTTTTAAATCTAATTTGAATAAAATCACTGTGATCATATATGCCACGTATGAAGTATATTTGTATTGATGCGCTATTTTTATTTATTACTATATATTTGGCAGTGTAATCCAGAACTCTGGTACCTATTGCAGTCTCAAAGTGATGATTTATGGATCAAAATCTCTTTGCCTACAAAGTTGTAAATTTATGCTGCTTTTTAACTCAGAGTGTTGTCTTTCACCTGTTGCCATTCTGCAGTTTCACCCGTGATAATTAAAGAATGGGCTGCTTACAAAGGAAAGTCTCCTCAGACCCCTGAGCTGGTGGAAGCGCTTGCGTTCAGGGAATGGACCTGTCCTAATCTGAAGAAGCTGTGGCTGGGAAAAGCGGTGGAAGACAAGAACCGGAGGATGAGGGCGTTTTTGGCCTGTATGAGATCAGATACACCAGCAATGCTCAATCCAACTAATGTGCCCACTCATCTTATGGTGCTCTGTTGTGTGCTAAGGTCAGTGCTGCCTTACGGTGAAGCAGAACAAAGGAGAGGTGGCACTGCGTAACTCCCTGACTTATTTAACTTTGTATCAAACCATGAGTATTGGAAGTGTTAATTCACATTTGCAATGTCACTAGAAGGAGTTTGTTTTGATTTTGGATACTGCTGCTGTGAGTCTTAAAAGCATTCTTTGTCTTTAACATTTCTTTCTTCAGTCTCTAGAGGACTGAAGGGAGGAGGAAGGAAAATCTTGTGTTGCAAAGAGGCCACTGAAGCATTCGGATTTGTTTACTCTTACAACACTCTAGGCTTCAACTTACTAAAAGTAACATTTGGGGTCTCATAAGCTGTGTTGGGTGAAGTTGTAAAGCAAAAGAGAGTTCCTCATAGAGCGGCTCCATAGCAGCTCGTCAGGCTGCAAAGTTCACGTGACTGACACTGCCTGAGCTGTGTTAGATTCCCTGCCTTAGAGTTGCTCATCTAGTTGAGGTGATGATAACCAGCAGTTGCACTATTCTGTACTTCAGCTTTTCAAAGAGAAAGTCAAGGTCCAGAATACTTCCCTGATGAATTTTTTGATTGAAAATTGACTGAGGAACGGAGAGCTGCTTACCTTTTGGGGAAGGGGTGGTGATCTGAGTCTCCTCGTTTCATTTGGACAACGTGTTTCTCTACTGTGACATGTGGCATATATAAATTGTTATTCATTAAGAAGTGATGAGCATAAAATTTACCAACTAGATAATTTCTGAATAATATGTTATCTGGTAAACACATTCAGAAAGTCCTTTTCCAATTAGTCTTTTTTTTCTAAAGACCATTAATCTTTGGTTTATTTTTAGATGTATTAGTATCCACTGATACTATACTGATGTTCTAAATTCTGTTCTGGCAGCCTGTCCTCCTTCACTGGAAGCAGGGTTTGTACAACCGATTAACAGCTGGTAGCTCTTCCATAAGAATTGAAACAAAATTAAACCTCAAATCTGTTTAGTGTTTTGGCCTTCTTAACTATTCAAGTCTGGATAATAAAAAAGATTTTTATGTCGTTGCATTCTGATCATATAAAATACCACTTGATTTACCTGTGGAAGGAAACTTCGGAATAAATACGGGCTTCCTCTGCAGGTATATGGTACAGTGGCCGGGCGTTCGTATACTTCGTCGCCAGGAACTTGATGCTTTTCTTGCCCAAGCATTGTCTCCAAAGCTCTATGAACCTGACCAGCTTCAGGAACTCAAGGTAATTCTTAACTATAGCTTCCATAATTTAAGAGATTTATTCCCAGCTGATCCATGTCATTAACTGTAGCAGGTGATGTGTATGTGCCTGTCTCACTAAAAGACTTGGATAGGTACCTCTACTTCCCAAAATATTAATCTTAGTATTTTAAAGTGCTGCAAAGATTGATAATCAGTTCTGTGCCACTGATTGGATAGGAGACTAAAATCGTAAACATATTCTACACTGCAGAGCCTTTTCTCACAACTTCTTAAGTAGTTCGGAAGTTTGAAACAAATGTGCTTTCATTGAAAAGATAAGAAAAACAAGACTTCTTTCTTATGTGGCTGTTTTTAAGTACTAACTGGGGATTTTTTCGTGATTCAGCATTCAAAGTATTTTTGCAGCTAAGTGTAGAAATGGAAGGTCTTGAATAATCTTGAATGGAATAATGCTGGAAAGAATAGGGAAAACAGTTCATTAATACTTACAGAATTGCAGAAATAATTATTCTGAGGATTTAAAAAGTTAAGATCTCAAAGTTTCTATTTTTTTCTGATACGGTAGTGGAATATGGAGTAAATACTGCCAGCTATCTGCTCAAGGTGTTGAGTGTGGTATCCCTATTGTCAGTACAGAATGCCTGTCAGTCTGTGCAACATCGTCTTACTCTGGGGGATTTCTCCCTTCAACCTCCATAAAACCACAGTGAAATTTCCTCTTCCAGCCTTTGAGCTAAAATGTGTAAGCTTTTACCTTGTTTGCTCTTCAGAATTTGTTCAGAACCTGCTGTGAAGCTCTTGGAATAAAATGGTAGAATTTAGTCTTTTTTTTTTTTCTAAGCAAACATTTCTCTGAATGGAGATAATTTTAGATACCTTTTTCTGCATAGTGTGTCTTAAATTCAGTAGTGTATTTGACAAACAGAAGCTATAGCAAGTGTTAGGAGGTATAGGGAATGCACAGCTGGTAGTGATCCATCTCACCTCCTGTCTGTGTTGCTGATCAATCTAGCAAAGGAGGCGAGATGCTGATCACCTCTTTATCATGCAACCTCATGTTGCAGAAGTCTTTTTGGATAGTCTTTCAGGCACTGTAGGGCTCAGTCAGGAAAGTCTCCTGATCCATTCCGCTCGTAGCAGTGCCTGGATACGTGCTGGCCTTAGTTAAACCAGCCAGGAGGAGGAGGTGCTTGTTTCCCAGGTTTGTTCCTATTCACAGGTTGAGGGGCACGGACGAGCAGCAATCCTAGCACTGCTTTTCTCAGAAGAACTAGTGACTCAGCTCAGCAGATTTCAGCTGTTAGGCTTTTGTAAGGAATATTTTGCCACTAATACCAAGCCTACAAGAGCATTCTCAAACCAGCAGATGACTGTTTCTTATCTGTAGGAGACGAGCAGAACCTGG
>NW_010414442.1:36243-42401 GCF_000710305.1 Buceros rhinoceros silvestris
TGCATGTAACACCGTGTCAAGGACTTCATGGTCTCAAATCCATAAACCAAATCAATCTGCTCAGGGAAACCCAGCACTTAGCTACAAGATTGCTAGTAAGTGTAAAGGCAAGAAAACAAGTGAATGCACTTCAGAATGTTTGAACTTGTCACACAGCAAGTAGAAGCTTCACATGTTTGCAATAGCAATGGCAGAGTTAACAGAAAAACAGATTCCTCTTTCTATATATAGAAGAATTAAACAGAAAAAAAAATTATACATAAAAGCCAATAGGAAGACATTTATTTGGACTTTCCCTTATTGCTGAAAAAGATGTGAGAAAACCCGGGATGAAGACAGCTATAATGATGAGTTCATGTGAGACCGCTCATTTGCTTCAGCACTTAGGGCTGCATTGCTGCTGATATGGATCGTAAGTGTGTTAGACTATTCATTTGGGCTAATTTCTTTAAAACAGCCTAAATGTTGATCCTGTCCATCAGGAGAATCATTCAGGTGTTTGCTGGAACTCCTTTTCAAGGTGTTCACTAGGCAATTGTGCTGGAAGCACTGTGTTCTTACTGGGGCTTTCAGAACCCTGGAGATTCCGATCCAAAGAAGGTGACAGTTGTCTGTGTTGTATGAGGAACAGTTCTTTGTCTTCATGGAAGCATGTGGCCAACCTCTGCCAAAGGAATGAACTGACAGTGAGTTATCCTCTATGTTCAGAAGAAAGGCACATAGCTCAGCTGGGCTGACAAGTGTTGGACTTGGCAGAGTGTAGCCTTTTAAAGTCTCTTGACAACCATGAGAGCATGGTTCAAGATACCTGCCCCAAGCTCTCCTGAAGCTGAGTGATTATACCCATGGGTATCGGTGGAAATTCAAACGACGGTTTTGTAGGCAAGGCTGGATGCATCAAAGGACATCAGTGCATCAGCCCCTTAGTCTTCAATGTCTATTTTCAAAACACAACATGGTAAAAAAAAACAAACCCCTGGGGCTAGAGATTTTGGCAAAGGTATCCATAAGAGTTATCAAAGTCCTGCCTCTATTTTAAGATCTGATGCAAAGGGGAGGAAACCCCACTGTGGAAAATACTGGTCATAGAGATCTAAGAAGGGAATTCCCAGAGAAAATAGTTTTTCCGTTCCAACACAAACTGAAAAACAGAGACAAGGCAAGTGACAACATACAGTGTCTTTGTTTAACACAGATTGTTCTCCAAGTTCTATTTTTAAATTGAACGTGAAGAGTAATGTGGATCATTTCCGTAATACATTCTGGTTAGCTGAAAGATGTGATGCTTCATGCCATGTTACTGTCTTCATATGAAGCAGCTGCTTCTCTTTTTGTTGAAGACGGGCAGAGCAGCTGAGTTTGAACCCAGCTGTGTGTCTGCAAAATGGTCTGGATAGCCTCTTGGATCTTAAAGAGATCCATTACCATCCTTATGCATAAGGCAGGTAATGTAGTTTAATTTTCAAATTTAATACTGAGGTCTTGAAAACATTCCCAAGAAAGCGCTGATATTTTCAGAAGTATTTTAGAGAACACTAGCAATGATATTTTCTTAGGCCAGAGTTAAAAATACATTTGCTGTAAGCAAATCCTTTTTGCTTCCACCACCAGCTGTTATTCACTGTTTAATTCTACTGTTGTGTGTCTACCCTATATCCTAAATAAAGCTGTTGCATGCATAAACATTGCTTCATTACGAAGAGACGTGTTCTAACAGCAGAATCGTGCATGAAGCCAATAGAAAACATGTTATAAAGGACTTGGAAATGTGATGTATGGGAAGAAAAATAGAACAAGGACATTGAGCTCATTCCTGAAATTTTTGACAAAAATGTCTTGGAAGCACAAGATTCTGTAAAATAAGTTTTTTAAATAAAATTTTCTACCATTAATTTCCTGTTAATGTCTCTTAAAGCTTTTCTTGCTTTTACATGCTGTAGCATTGTTTAAAAATCTCTGTCCTGAGTTTTTATCAGTTATCTTAATGCAGCTAAAGTGTGTACCTTACGTGTTGTAGATGCCACATGCCACAAGTTAAAGATGAGTATTTTGTTTAAAACTTTTTACTGACTCTTGGGAAATTAATTGAGTTAAAACATTGAAATACTAGAAGTAATTTCCTGTGCTTTGTTGTTGAGAACATAGAGGATTTTGATGTTATTTCTCACCTCTAGAGTGGATGGATGGGAACAGCAGCCCTGCTGAGTGTTGCAGTTTTGCATATACACGCAATAGATTCTGGAGCGTTCTTCTAGTCCATCTGGGAATTACGTGTGAAAAGTCTGGACGACCTTTTGAAATCACTCTGTTTTTAAACTACTGTGACTATTGGAATAACTTTGAGTTACATCTCATTATTATCTTACTAAACTTTACTGTTTTTTTTGAAACAGATTGAGAATCTCGATCCCCGAGGAATTCAGCTGTCTGCTTTATTTATGAGCGGTGTCGATATGGCACTCTTCGCAAATGATGCTTGCGGTCAGCCGATTCCTTGGGAGCACTGCTGTCCCTGGATGTATTTTGATGGAAAATTATTCCAGACCAAGCTCATCAAAGCAAGCCGGGAGAAAGTTCCGCTCATTGACCTCTGTGATGGTCAGGTGCGTAGTGCGAAGTGGGACAGAGTATCAAGGGCACCAGATTTTCATCAGTTTATCAGTCATTTGCTTTGTGTATCATCTGTCTGCTTTTAAAAGAGAAATGCAAAGTGAATGGCTAATGAGTGGTTTTCTGCTCCGTTTACTCTCCTATCTCTTGCTGATGACAGAGATGGCATTTTGGAATAGATTCGGAAAAAGTAAACTGGCATAAATTTTAATTTCTTTTTGGGTCAGACTAGCAAGACTGTTGCAACAACTGCACTGTTGTTGCAGTGGTTTTAAAGTGAAAGAAAACTTGTGATTTCTAACTTACTTTACAGACTGTGAAGTCACTCTTATCCTTAAACTCAAAATCTTTTCACGTTTCTCATGCCCATCTTAAAATATAAATGAATTATATTGCAAAGTTGTTATCTAACTATAAAAACAGGAAACTGCTAGAAATTAACAGTTTACTGAATGACCAAAACTTTTTTTTAACTTTCTGGGAGGTATGAAATCTTAGCAAAAGAGCTCACTTCTTATTTCTGACTCAGGGGCAACTGATGACATATTAAATATTTTTTGATGGCTGTGGACTCTCTCAGGCTTGTAGCCTTCAGGCATGCTTTAGCCTGGAGAGCCTTTAGTTTACATAGACTTTGTTTTGTGCTCTGGGTTTATGATCATTTTTCTGTTTAAAGTGAAGGGCTGCATCAGGTGTTGAGGAGACTGCAGAGGCAAGTTGTCTCAGTTCCTTCCTGGAAAACCCTTTTTGAATTGTAACCTGCTCCTGTGTTAGCAACTTCTGAACTGTCTCAATATTTGGACTCCCGCATCTCTACCAAACTGTAAAGAATTTCTTGTGAACAGTTTAAATACCACTGAACTTCTAGTAGGTCTGCAAGACAGATGATTGTAGTTTTCTAGCTACCTTTATGAAGGTTGTTTGCAGTAGTGATCTGCTGCTCTTTTATTTTATTTGCTTTCTTTGAATTTGTTGTGTTAAATGTAACTTTACACAACTGAAATCAGAATTTTAACATCTCTTCGTGCCCTTCTCTTTATTCATAGGCTGAGCAGGCAGCCAAGGTTGAAAAGATGCGCCAGAGCATCCTAGAAGGATTAAATTTCTCCAGGCAGAACCATCCTCTCCCTTTCCCACCTCCACCTGCCATGCCTTTCTATCCAGCTTCTATGTATCCTCGACACTTTGGGCCAGTCCCACCACCTCAGGGCAGGGGGAGAGGCTTTGCTGGTAAGTGATGGGACAGTGGCGTGAGACGTGTTGCTGTGAAGTGTTACATTGTCTTTCACATTCCCAAAATAACAAACTGATTTGCCTGTTCAATTTCATAGGAAAGATGCATAAGGGCAAGTCCTTGGCATGTGTTGTCATGTGCCAATCACTGTATTCTGTTGCTACTTTTCTTAGCCAAAGCCCAGCAATATGGAATGTGGTGTATTGCTGCCTATTTCCATCAGGATTTTTACTAACTGCCAGGTCAAAATATTTTTACTGCTGTTGCATGAAATGGAAAAAAAGAGGAGTGGATCAATACTGGATGATACAAAAAGACTCTTATTTGCCGTGTACATTGCTTCAAAACATTTATACTTACAAATATTAAGAATGCCTGAATTAATGGGCACAGTTTGACTGTCAGTACCGAAGACACCCTTTCCTCGTCCCCAGACCAATGTATTTTGCTACAGTCGTTTAACCTTTGGCATCCTTGAGCGTAAATACTGATATAACCATTCCAGGCTGTTTCTAGAATTATACCTTTTCTCAAAGTCTGTCCGATAGGTGACCCATAGGTGAATTGACTCTTGACATTGGGAGTGAGGTGTTCTTGTGGTGCCACAACTATAGCCATCAAAGTCATCACCAAAAAATTGTCACAAGCCTTTACGATGCTCTTTATGACGGGATGCCTGTTCCAAACCCAGGTGAAGGGCCTGCTCTTCAGATAAGAGACCCCATGCTTGCTAAGGCAGCAGGTCATCTTTGGCCAGGGCTTCCTCGATGGTGGTGGCTTGCTCCAGTGCAGCATCGCCTGCCGGAGCGCAGCCCTCCCTGCTGTCTCTGGAAGGGTGGAAGGAGACAGCAGCATCTCTGCTAGGGGCCTTCTCGGATGCCTGGCCCCCTCACAGCTTTTCCCCTGTCTTTCTTTACCCTGGGTCTAACAGGAGTCTATGGCTTCGGAGGCCCTTATGGGGAAACAGTAGCCACAGGCGCTTACCGGGCCTTCCGGGTGGCAGCAGCGGCAGGACACTCCGGAGCCTTCTCTGGCAATGACAGCAACAGGACTAGCAAGTTTCAGGGCGGTAATTATACCCAAACCCCTTTTCTTAGAGCTTCTGGCAACAGCTTCCTTCACTTTATGATTTGGTCTGAGGCTTTCCTACTGACTGCCGGTCTCCCTTTCTCCCTAACTCTCTCAGCTCTCCCTCTCTAGAGCCTGCTCAGGCTGCTGTCTGCTCTGCTCTCCCCAGGCCCCTGCCACAAGCCCCTTTGGCACCAGCCTCTCACGCCTAGAAACCCTCCTCCAAACACAGGATAGCTGTAAAACCTAACGAGACGATCTGTCTCCTGTGCTTCAGAGTGCAAGGGTGGAATCTGTAATCAGCTGAACTTTGCTTGGCTCTGTTATTAACAGTTACTTTCTAAATTTTGGGGGCAGTTGAGCTTTTTGCAAAAACCACCCAGTGTGGAAATGACTGACTTCAGTGTTACTGCTACCCATTTCTGCTGTCATCGGTGTCCGTGTGGACACAGGCGTGAGCGTGCCCGTTGCTTGTCTGCTGTACGAGACGGGGCATTGGAAACTCTTAATTCCAATCCCCTGTTCAGGGTAAAATTTTTCCATGTGTTTAGCTGTTCTTTCTGGCCTCTGAGCTTTTATCCTAAGAGCAATCATACCTCTAATGCTTCGTTGTGTGAATAACTTTGCCCTTGTATTCAACGTGCCTTTGATGGTGGAAGACTTTACGGGGAAGTATGAACCTTCTTGAATTTAATCAGTAGTTTAGTTCCTAGCTCATTGATGTTTGAAGACTAATCGTGCCTGCATATGTGCTGTGTTTTGTAACCATTTCAGTGCTGATGGTCTCACCAGTAACATCCGGCTCAGTTGCCCTTACTGAGGTTTCTTGAAATGCGTGTTATGCCTCAGAGTTAATTTTTAAGTAATAAAGATATGAGCAACTTGAATGGAAGATACATTTATATTTTTACCAGTTGCAGTTTTAGCTGCTTTCTTGGTAGGGGAAGAACAGACCCACCTTTTAGACCCAGATCAGTTCAAATGGTCCATTTTTATAACAACTTAGTGTTAGTACAGATAATTATGCCCACCAAGTTTTTTATAGCAGTTATAATCTGTGTGTCTTGTGCTGATATTTGGTTCACAAAAAAGTGCCTTTAGACCTGCAAAAATTACTTCTCCATTAAGAACGCAGGGGGAAACTTCAGATAGCTTGTAAAATTTCTCTTCAGTTTCTTAATGCTTATCTAAAGTATATTTTGAATTACTGAAGCTGAAGTCATACCTATTTTTAAAATGGGGGGGG
>NW_010414442.1:42490-52017 GCF_000710305.1 Buceros rhinoceros silvestris
GGGTGGGGCGGGGAGAGAAAAACTCTTGGACTTCTAATCCTTCTGAAAGGAAAGATTATGAGGAATAATTTCCCAGTATCAAAAGGGGAAACTATATGTGGTAAAATCTGGGCAAACCAGTTTTCCATTCACTCGTAACTGTGATGTTATGATTGTGAAGATCAAGGTTTGGTTTTGCTTTTATGTGCAGGAGTCCAACCTATTCCTTCTCAGGGAGGGAAACTTGAAATTGCCGGCACTGTAGTCGGCCATTGGGCTGGAAGCAGACGTGGACGAGGGGGTAGAGGGCCATTTCCTCTGCAGGTTGTTTCTGTGGGAGGACCAGCGAGAGGGTAAGTGCAATCTTGCAGAACATGCTTTTCATATGTCATTTAACGGTCGGGGGAAAAACGTAAAACAGGGTAAAGTTGGGGGCATTACAAATTGCATACAAGACATTTTAGGACACATTAGGTAAATTATCCAGAAAAGCATTTACATTTATTTTAAGATATTTTTAACAGTTCTTCAGATGATTTTATGTGCAAATAAAATCCATACTCTAATCTGATACATAGCAGGATACATATGTACATACACGCACTGACACACCCTGGATTGTTTTGCATGAAGAAATGACTTTGGGGCTTTCTCTTACATGAAATCATACATAAAATACATTTTACTGGATCAAAACTATCACAGCACTCAATTATTTTCTTGGTCGTGGTAGAACACTTATTAAGAAGTATGATAAAATTTTTAGTAACTTCATTATGTAATTCTTCTATGAAGCAGAAAATACCTGAAGGATATTTCTAGGTTTAATAGTTCCCTGCTACCGTCATGATGGGAGGTGTGCTTAAAAGAATATTAATTTCTTCAGCTCTTCCACTTCATTTCACCTTAACTGAAATTACTGGAGCACAACATTTCTGAAAAAGAAATACTTTGCTACAAAATACCTAGTCTTTTAAGTTTGTTTTTTTTTCTGCAGGCTTAATTGTTCTGTGCCTTACAGAACTGTTTTACCATCTCTGATTAAGATTGTATCTATCACAGGAGACAGTCCCAAAGTAATGCTATCTACCTATTATATCTGTCTTTAACTATACTGAAGGAATGGAGTAAAGTGGGAATATTTATACCATCTTGGGGTAGGAAGCAGCAGTCTGAAAGAATAAGTCTGACCTGCATTAATTCCCCTCTATCCATTAATTTAATCCAATGGGCAGCATCGTGCTAAAGTCAGCAAGAGCAGCTGGAATGTCTGTCTTGTTGGACTGAGTGAGGAAATGATTGGATCTGAAGCCCTGGGAGAATGAGAGCAGAGGGAGAAGCAGGAGCTGCTGGTGTGGGGATAGGGAAAGGTAAGAACAGCAGAAACAAAGATTATAGAAAAGTTCAGCAGCAGGAGACGACGTTTGTGGGAGAGCAGAGCTGACACTTTGAGGGGAGCAGATTTAAGTAGACACATCTCTAGAGAGATCCAGCTGCCAAAACATAAGCATCTAGCATTGCTTTAGATGCTTCAGAGAACTGTAAGCTAATTGTTGCAGGGCAGTGGGGTCTATGCGTGCTCTGCCGGAGAAGCAGCTGGAGACCAGGGCAATAAGCTGTGGTGTGGAATGAGGCACCAGGCTCCTTTGGGCATTTTAATCTTGTGCCTCAGTTTTGGTGGATGAAATAACATTTTTCACCATTTAAATGAGGTTAGTGTGTGGTCGTAAGTTCCATTTTTCATAAGGATCCACAAACAGAAGAATCTGGCTTAGTCCAGAGCTTCAGTTCATCAGTTCAACGCACTGGCTGCAGCACCGCGCGTGGCGTGTGCTGCTCAGACCGCTGTCTGACCGAGGCACCCGTAGGGACAGTCCCAGGCTCAGATCTGGCTGACATTGTAGATACCACTGACCTCCCTCTCAGAACAGCAGTTCCTCCAATTTATGAAGAGGCAAATACACAAATTTATGCGAAACATCAGTAGCCAGGAACTAATACTGGCCAGTCCCAAGTGAGAGCCCTCCTTACCTGGGAAGTGGTCAGATCACTGCAAGGGCGTTCTTTCTCCTGTAAGAACCTTTCCAACAGAGAAATCCTGTTCTCCAGTAGCAGCACTTCAGTTCTTTCTGTCAGAGGTACTGTCTGCAGGCAGCGAGGTTTGGGTACAAGCTGTCACCTCAGACAGGAAAACTGTCAATGCCAGATCTCCCCGTGCCCATCAAATCATAACCGGCGTTATTTACCCATGCAGCTACTAGAAAAGAGGGAAAAGCTACTGCAGGCAGCTTGTCTGTTTGCTGCATCAGTCACTGCTGAAAACAGAACCTAGAAGGAAAACACGGTAAAGTCAGTGTTCTGTCTCAAGACTGACTAAAGATTGGGGTCCTGGCTGGCAGATGCACTACTAGGAAACGGCGCATTACGTGGCCTGCAATTTCACATCCAGTACTGCACGCTTCTATTTCATTTTTCACCTGTTTCAGCAGGGGGGATCGTGTCGGGCTTGTTTACACCATTGTCTCATGCCCTGTGCAACACTGGGCTTGATGTTACTCTTACTGTGTAAAATTATACCAGCTACTTTTTACTGGCTTCAATCAACCAATATATTTAGTGTGGTTCTCTGAGTAGAAAAAAATCTTACTCAGCTCCCTGAAGAGGGCGTACGTTCACCTTGTAAAAAGAAAAAAAACTAGCAGGTAGGAATGGTGAGCCCTGCTAAAATCTGGGGAAAGAATGCAGTGAGAGTCACTCAAATATAAGGCGCAGCTCTTTCCTCTTTATTCTTTGCTGCTGCTTTTAAGTCCCAGTATTTAATTTCTTCTTGCTCAACACTGGAAATTGCAGTATGCGTGAAAAGTCGTGCGTGGCTCAGATCAGTGTTTCTCCACTGTGCCAGTTCAGTGTAACTCAGCTTTTGCAGCACAGCAGCAGAGGAAGCAGGAGCCCTGCAGAAAAGCTCACCTGCTCTTCTGGAGGTGTGCGGTGCAGCTCCCAGAGATCTGGCTGGCACACGGGAACTGTTAGGAGATACCATCAGGTTGAATGGCAGCTGCCATTTGTTGCCAGAACAGCAAATGGGGCAATTGCAGCTCAGGCAGCTTAAAAAACTGGGCTGGGTGAGGCCTCGACCTGAGCAGCACCTCAGCCCTGTGCCAGCTTTAGAGGGGTCAGTCTTTGCGCTGGGACCTCCTGGTGCCAGGCAGTGGATTTGGAAGAGAATTAGAGCAATCACGTACTCTAGGACAGAAAGCAAAACCAATTTCTAGGTGAGAAGTAGTCCCTGACATAATGATATGGGAGTTCAGTTTCTGCAGTTGATGTCACTAAAATAGTTTTAGCTGAGGGAAAGTTTGCGTTGATCTCCTCTCATATTTACTAAATCACATCAGAAAGCCACTCCTGATGTGTGCTGGTGGGAAGCCTCTGAAAGCACCCAGGCTTGATAAATCGCTACATGTAGGATAGATAATTTTGTTTTCTCCCATCAAAACTGAAGCAATTTCGTAGTTTGCTTTCCTTGTATCTGCTTTCTCCTGTCTAGTGTGTTTATATGTGGAAGTGTTATTAAATGGGAGAAAAGGCCTTATAAAAGGTTCAGATTGCTTTTCATTTTCTAAGGTGAAAGGATTCTGAGCTCTGGTTTTAACGCACTATAAAGACAATTTGACATTTTGAAAATGTTTCTGCAAAGCTTGGAAGTATTCATTTATTGTTTCTCTAGAAGAAAAACCGTAGGAATAGTAATTCTACTGCTTAGGTTTCATACACTTGCAAGCAGCAGAAGGGTAATTCTGAATGAGTTACTCTTACTGCTTCCTTAAAGAAATGTGAAGCTTTACTTGACAATAAAGCTGGGGAAAAAAAAATCTTCCAGCAAAATAAAATGTAGTTTTGAACAAAGCTGATACCTATTTTTCTTTCTCCTTTTCCTCAAAACTTACAGGCGTCCTAGAGGAGTTATTTCCACTCCAGTGATAAGAACTTTTGGAAGAGGCGGAAGGTACTATGGGAGAGGTTATAAAAGCCAGGGAGCAATTCAGGTAATAAAGCCGTGTGCCTGACTTCAAAACACTCTCGTTTACGGGCTAGTGAGTGCGGACTTCAGACCAGCTAATATTGACAAGCAGAACTTTAAAAGATAACAGTGTTTCTTGCAATGCCCTTGCCTACGTGTCGAAGCCGTAAGCTGCGCAGCCGGCATGGATGCCAGGCTAGAGCTTCGTCTCAGTTATAAGCGAACTTTGGTTATAAAGACAGATGTGGAAAAACACATTTTGCTGTGAAGGCTGTGCCTACCCAGGTCTAGCCAGCTGTGGGAGTAGAAGAAAATTTAGGAAAATGGGGGGAAACTCAAAGCTGAAACAAATTAGCCATTTTTGTTCCCATCCCCACTCCTTCCCAGTTTCTTTTCTGGGACCATGGTCCAACCTCATGAAGAAGAATTAGTAGCAGTAGAAGGATCTTTGCTGCTGTATGGCTCCAAAACTCTAGGAAATAATGACATAAGAAGTGTCTGTGGATCATGGACTTTGACTGTTCCATGGATCCTTCAAGCGTAGCTGAAGCAAATTGTGGTTTCATCTTAAATGCCAGTTGCTTCTGAGTTATGCCTTCCTCCCTTTTCCGTTGTTCGTGCTGCTGTGCATTTTTGAATGTTGATGCAAGTCCCAGTGCTAATGGATGAGCGGGCAGTAAATAGGTGGAAAACTTCCACAGTAAATATATCTTATGAATGTGCAATTTGTCATGGAGACATCAGTATGTAAGAGCAGGGGTGTGTTTGCAGGTGTCTGTAAGAAAAGGAGTGTTCTCCAGTGGATATTGAAGCAGCTATTAACTTCAAGTAAAACTTGCTGTGTTCTAGGTGTAAAAATTCAGATACTTCTCTTGCTTGTTAAATTTCTGCATACACAGATGATACATGTCTACAAATGTGTATTTGAAGCTTTACATCTTTAAGTAGAAGAGAAACCACTATGTTAATGATACAGTATCTCATTTCCAAGTACCTTAACCTATGAAAAAATGGAAGCCCTGAAAAGGAGCTCCCAAGTATTCTGGACTTATTACAGGTTTATGCCTGTAAATATAGTTCAGATAGTGCCTGTAAGTGTGTGGTAGACAGCCAGCGAGTTCAGATGTTTGCATTTTTATTAGTGACATGTAATTTGACTGGTAAATGTTTGTGATCACAAGGATCTGGGTCTAGTAGGAAGAAGAAAGATAAATGGCGTTTTGTATCAACCAGTCCTGAGCTCGTTGGGTTTTACAGCCACCAAGTCACTCTAGTGGAGAGTATGTATTTTCCTTTTACAGGAAAAGAAAGAAAAAGGTGAATTAAAATGCATGTGGCAGGCAGAACTTGGGAGACCTCATGCCTCAAACAAGTAGATTGTGATACCCAGTTAAGACCCCCACGCAACAGGGCACTTCCCAGTCGGGGCAGTCCAGGCCAGAGCGCCTGTGCAGGGCCAGGTTCAGACAGGTGAATTCACACCTAGAAATATCCTCCCCGTGGTGGCTTTATCGCTGGTCACTATGAGGTGATCTGAAGACAGGCTGGAGTAGCTGACGAAAAGCAGCAGTCTGTATTTATCCGACATAAAAGACATCCCTATTTTTTCCACGAGATGAGAAACCTTTCACTCGTGGTCTGGAAAGAAACAAAAGCACATATTTAATCTAAAACATAATACATAGCGCAGCCTGTGAAGAGGTTCATTTACACAGACGTGATAAATTCCTTGTCCTCCTGGTCCTATGCCCATGCAGCGTTACTGTGGAACTCACTCATGATTTTCTGAATGACAAGGTTCGTGATCCTGATGCTAGAGAAGAACAGTTCTACCTTCAGTGGTTCAGAGAAGTACTAACTGTGCTGTTCCAGTGTGTAAAATTAAGATTATTACACTATGAAACTGTTTGCTGTTGTTTGAGGTGTGCAAGGTGTCTGTATCTTCAGTCGTTTCTTAGTACTCTGTTAACAGCCTGACAGATAAGTACGTTGCTTCTTAGCAACCCAGCCCGCTTGCTTTGTTTCGGCCTTTAAAGCCTATTACATTTCTGGAGCACTGAGACTGATTGTTGCAGGTACATTCTAATGCTGCATAAAGCTGTTTTTTCTTGCTATACTCAGTCTTGTAAGAGTCTACAAAGTGCTTTTTGTATGAAGTCACTTTCCTACTCCCAGAAGCATATAGAGCAGTACAGATAACACTGCACGGTACCTCTGCAGTTCCTAAAATCCCCTATAATCACCTCATTAAATGGTAACATCTCTGAACAGAAGCAGAGTTAAGCTGTACGTTGGTTCTCAGTTTTGGTGTTTCCGGACATTCATGTAGCTCTCGCATTGTGAAGTAACTAAAGCAGCAAAGTTAGAAGGGGCGTTTTACCCCCGATGCATCAAAGGGCAAGGCTAGACGGCGCTCGGGGGTGCCGACAGTTCTCTCTTGGCCGTGCCGCGCTGGGTGCTCTGTATGGCCCTTCTTACTACAACAGTTCCTAGTCTGTGGTCATCGCTCGCGGTACCTCTGCACAGTGCATGCTGCCTGTTCCTAGTGTGGTTGTAACAGATTGTGAATATCCAGCAGTGGTTCTCCAATAATTTTCTTCTTTTTTTAAAAAATAGGGCAAACCTCCTTATGCTGCTTCAGCAGAAGAAGTAGCCAAAGAACTTAAGTCAAAATCAGAGGAATCTAAATCCTCACTTGTGTCTTCAGATGGATCCCTGGCTGAAAATGGAGTTGTGAATGAGGAAAAACCAGCTTCCCAGATGAATGGGAACACAGGAGACATCAGGGCTTCCAATCAGTCTGAAAGTGCCTTGAGTAATGACTCTAAAATGTGCAATACGAATCCTCACTTAAATGCACTAAATGCAGACAGTGTTTGCCATAAAGATGATGCTCTTGAGGCCACTGTCTTAAAAAAAGAAGAGTAAACTTATTTTTTATAGAGGGTGAAGGATGTTGGGAAGGGTCAGGATTAGGAATATCTGGAAAGAAAGAGAGCCTACAGTTACGTACATTTTTTCCTTTCCGTAAGAGAAAAATGAGGACTTTGGAAATTCAGATCCCTCTTTGATGTCAGAGATTTAAACAACACATTTTTAGTTTTAACCAGTTGTAGTCAAAATGCTACAATAAAACAAAAAAAAAAAAAAGAGAGAATGAAGAGCATTTGACTCCCGCACTTAAAATGAAGTATACATAAAGTTTAAACTGGTTATGACAAAAGCTTGTAGTTTTGTTTTTTGAAATATAAAGAAAACAAATTTTGGCAGTCTTTAAGTATATATAGCTTAAACTATAATTTTTAGTACTTGGCACCATATGTATGCCATTATATTTGATTTTGCATTACTGTGTCACGATAAAGCTTTCTTTAAGGCTTTGGTTTCATGATTATGGGGGGAAAAAGGCACAACCACAGTTTTTCTTTCTTAAATTTCATCACCGTTGATGTGGTTCTTTTGTGTTAAAATGCGCAAACTATCGAAACAAAAAATTTATAGAGTACTCTTGCAGTTCTGCTGATTTTCAATATGCATCATACATACTTTACAAGCAAGTTAAACGGAGATAAACTTGAAATCATCGACGATGCAAATGACCTTTCAAAATAAACACAATGTGTTGGGAAACTTTTGTGACTAATACCATGCATCCGTGATCAATGAACTATGTGGTTTTGAATCAGACGTAGACCATTAGTACTACTATTTGAGCTGAACTCCTGCATGGTTCATGATTTTTAAAGTGTGTAGTTAATATTATGCATGTTCTTGTCCTCTTTCTTCCATTCTTACAAGTACTGTGCCCATTTGCAAAACAAAAAGCTAATAATCAGTAATAGTCCTATAAAAGATGTTAACTATGTTTAGTCATTGACTGATCTTGCTCTAACCTTAAAATTTTGTGATTATTGACCTCTGTTGCATTTATTCTAAAACTAAAAAAAAAAATAATTATCTAGCCGTTTTGAATATCAACGTTACCCTGGTGTACTCATTGCTGTATGCATTATTGTTCTCTGTTGCTGTTTTATGCCTTCATATTAGCAAATATGAAATTCTGTGAAAAACAAAAAAAAAAGCTTTGATCTTCAAAAAAAAAAAGTACCCCCCTTCTGTAGCAGGAAACAAATGGCTTGTTCTTGAGAACTTTCCCATCAAGAATTTAGTATAAGCAAATATACCTGTATCATTTTGATGTTTTTGTTAGTGTTTCCAAACTTAATGTACTTCAAAATCCGAATCATTTCTTTATATTCGTTTTCATATAATTCTCCTGATGCTCTTCATCACACATTAGTGATCAGAAATGAGGTGTAATTCCCCATTCCCTGCCCGCAAGAGCTAAGTAGGTATCTTAATGTAAGTTGAAGGGAGTTCTGCCCCAACTCATGGATTGTGCAAGAATGAACTACTGTTGGGTTTGATTGGTTGTAGATGGATTGTGGTGTGGTGTATTTGAAGGCTATTGAATGCAACTTACAGTGCTTAATAAAAATCTTTATTCTTTTAGTATAAAATACTGTATGCCTTTTTTGTCAACTATTTTTTTAATTAACATGTTGTAAATAAAAGTTTTCCTATGCCCAAATAAAGCGATTGAGTCAGCAGACTCCGTGATGTCCTCCCAAAAGACAGAGAAGGAGCTAACACCACCTTCGTGTGCTGCCACAGCTGGGGACGCTGCGCTGGCCCGGAGCAGCGCTTTGTCCTTTTCATTCGCTGCAGCTGCTTCCGCTGTCCACGGCCACGTGCAGACGGTTAGACAGAAGTAACAGGGGCAGCTGGTTAAAGAAAAAAAGGACCAGCCCAAGTGCACACAGGGTTTGCGGTATAAGATGGTTGACAGCGCCTGCGTCTCAGCTCCTTGTAGCTGAGGAAAAACCTCTTCGTTACGCAGGAGTGTATTCTACATCATGGATCATACTGATGCAACACGAGGAGCTGTAGATTCATGCGCTGTGTGCTGGGGCAGGTGCAGTTCACTGCAGCACAGCTGGGTTCTGTGCAGACGGTGACAGCCAGTCTTCATCCCTCCTGCCCAGGTCAAACAGGCTGGAGGGAAGTGGTTGGCTGGTGTCACAACGCTGTAGGGGATCCCACTGTTGAACTCCGGTGGGATCCCATCCCTTCCTACCCCTGTTACTCACCCCATGTCAGAGCTTGTCTATGCTAGAAGGACAATCTAGCCTCTGGTTCTGGTGAAGGTTTGAGGCACCAGTTGCCCTCTTTCCCAGCAGTTTCACTTTGCAGCATAACCTCGTAATGCCTTCACTCTTCCCTCACTGTAACTGTGCCAGCGCCCCCTTCCCAGGGGCAGCCAGTGGGACAAGCTGTCCGCCCAAGAGTGGATGAAACCTGGATGTCAAAGTACACCAAATCGACTCCTTCAGTCGCCCAAACGTAAGGTGCTGCATTTACTTATTCCAGAAACTACAGTGAGAAGTTCAGCTTGCACAATGTACGTGTGCTTGACCTGGCGTGCGGATTTTCCTCCTGTACCGTTTAAGCCCCGGCCGTTGCCCTC
>NW_010414443.1:0-30280 GCF_000710305.1 Buceros rhinoceros silvestris
AAAATATATATAAAACTGATATTGAACCCAACCCCCTGATGGCAGTCACGACACCATCACCACTGATACTGAGGATAGACGCTGTAGAAGGCCCAGACTGGACGCAGTATCAGTCAGGAACCAGACGCAGGAGCTGGATTCTGGAACTGGATTCAGGAATGCACGGATTGGGATCGAAGGCAGAATGGACAGAGACCTCCTTGGATACTGGCCATTGAAGAAGAGAGCTTGACCCTTGTGGTCCCTCAGCTTTATACCAAATATGACCTCTATGGGATGGAACACCTGGTTGGTCAGTTTAGGGTCACCTGTCCTGTTCATTATCACTTCTAGAAGCAGACACTGCAAAACTATGCTGTTAACTTCAGAAAGTGCAGCCACTTAGAAGAGACTGAGCTGCAAAGTGAAATTGCTGAAAATAAAATCACTGAACAGAATTAGTTCTGTCCTAACTCAAACCAGGGCATTTGGCCAGTACAAAAAGGGATCCTCTTAACCAAACAAGAAACGAATTCAAGTCAATGTATCCAAACACTAAGTCCATGTTGAGTAATAGGTAACATCTTACTTTGAAAAGAGGATGCTGCCTTGCTGCAGACAGTATACTGAGAGTACAGCTGTCAGGACATTAGGTCTCCAAAAGACAGTCAGTCTCATTTGGATCTGCTGAGGGATTCTCAGCAAGTGTAAGATATTTCAGCTACCAGATTTGAAGCATTCCACTGTGAAGAAAGATGGGTCTCATCTGACTTTAGATATCTACAATACAGGCATTTACTGCTGGGCTAATCACCCGGTGCTCCCTCTTTGTCAGTAGGGAGAAAATAAGTATTTATCTAATTCTTTATTTTCAAATGGCACTATTCCAAGCATCAGAAATTGGAAAGCATGTTAACTGAGTGGTTTAGAATTCCTTTTTAGTTAGATTATTTTTCAACCTGCTTGAAGCAATGGAGTAGACAGCAAGAGATGAAAGAACTAGTAATGTTATTGCCACTAAGAAACAAGACAATTAAAATATATACCCATGCAGAATTGCTACTCTTTACGTAGACAGCATTCTGTAAAGTCTAACTTCTCAAAAGGTACTTATGCACAATCTTTCTTGTAACGCTCCAGGAACTGAGAATTGGAAATTGTGGTTGCCAAGTTATCAAGGGTGATTTCAGCCTGTATTAAAAAGCAAGATGATCTCAAAGTAACTACCACTGGGTGCCAAACAAACCACTTATTTTCTTTTTATGTTTGAGCTTTTCTTAGGCATGCAGAGTTAAAACCACCCATGTTATTTTCCCATCATGAAATGCCGGTGGAGTGAAGCATTGTTTTCAAGTCAGTTAAGTTAATAATGTGAGATGACGTCTTGTCCCCTTTCTCTGCAGGTCAGAAAAGGTTCTGGTCTACAGCAGAACACCTGCATAGCTTGTTTCTACAGAAATTCATAGCTCTTGTATTTTGGCAATCTCAGATGGATTTTTATAATTCAGTTTTTCTAGCAGAAGAGATAAGAGACAGAGCAAAAAATATGGATTTTTAACAGGGGGAGAAGGAAGGCCGTTTGCAAGGAGAAAGGAGATTTTGGTAGCAGTACTGTTGGGCAAAGGGAGTCTTAAATCTTCGACATGTGGCCTGCAGAACTTGCTTGTGAAGCTTACCAAAGTGTAAAGACATCATCTACTGATGAACAGAGAAGAAAACAACACCATTTGGACACAAAAAACTGTTCTTTGCATGCCATTTTCTCCACTAACTAACCAGACAAGGTATCTGCCAAAAGTACTCCTAGTGGTATGAATATTTATGATTCTTTTGGACAGTAGGCATCATGCAGTTTACGTTACTATGTTGACCCTGTTCCTTCTGAAGTCTGTGGAAAAACATCAGTAACTTCAGAGGGTCCAAGAACACAAAACCTTGTCAAATGGAGAGATTCTTGACTGGCATACTGGCTCCTGAGGCAACAGTTCCACATCCTCATGGATCTTCTATCAGGATTCCTCTGGTAATATGATAGATGTGGTTAAGGTATCATAAGTACTGATTAACCAGGGAAGGAGAAGGATGAGGATACAAGTTCTAGGGAATGTAGCATTAGAAATTAGTATGTAGTACATACAAGACTGTTAGTACCAGCCTGTGTTTTACGTGCATAGCCACAGCACATGAGGAAGTAGAGGCACACAAGTACACATCCCCAGTTAACATGTCATAACGTTTGTGAGGAAATTTTGGTCCTCAGAAAGGGCCTTATGAAATTCTCATTGAACACCCATGTTGTTCAATGGCTTTATTAAACTGGGAGAAGAATATAATATCAGTCGGTGAGGTGGATTCAGTTCCTACAAAATGGAGAGACTGGAGGGATTGAAGGAACCTAAACCCTAATATGTCCTACTACATGGAAGACTCTTCTAGTAAGCAGACTATTGCAGGTTGGGGGCTGTCCATGAGATTATGGAGTTTAAAATTCTGAGACAAGTGAGGAAGATTAATAGAATCATAACCCTGGACTGTTGGAGAACAGATTTTGGCTTATTCTAGGGTCTTCTTAGTGGGGTCCAATGGGAAGCTACCGTAGAGGACACCAGGGTGCAGGAGAGTTGCTTGAACTTCCTCAGAGAATAAAATCAATCTATCCTGATGTGTTGGAAGGTGAACAAGTGTAGCAGAAGGTCAGCATGAGTGAGCAGGGAACTACCAAATGATCTCAAACACCAAAAGAAGTACATGACATGAGGAAGGAGGAATGGACTGCCCAGGAGGAACATAGAGACAGTGTCCAACCATGCGGAGATGGTGCTGAGAAAGCCAAAGCTGACCTGGAGCTGAGACAAGAAGGGAATGTGAAGGGCAAAATGAAGGGCTTCTCTAAGTACAGCAGCAGCACATTGAAGGCAGAGGAAAATTATTTATGTGATTTATTAAAATTAGATGGCCAACTTAGAAATTTTGACTAAACTTTTCCTTTATAAGATCTGAGGGGTGGTTATTACTACTGAAAGTCAAAATCAGCTAACAGCTAAAATTAGATGATAAGCCTGGTTTGGGGGAAGAAGAGACCTTTCCTATTGTGGTGGAATTCAGCATTGCATTTCTGCCTATCAGCAAAGTGGTAGGAAAGAAAAAATGAAGACTTCTATAATTAAAGGGAAACTGTAAGACATTCTACTATGGGTAGCTAGCAGAATAACTACACTCTCCACGTTTTGTAGACAGACAATGAAAAGCATCATTTTCAGGGATGCTACATTTCAAGAATCTGGGCTAAGTTTGCTTTCTCACAACCTATTCATATTTTGTCTCTTAGAGGGAACAGTGAGAAACATTGAACCCTGTGAACTTTTGCAAAGCTGCTCCAGAGCTTTAGAAAGTCTTGTCTTAATGGAGGAGCTCAGTATTCTGCCATTTTTTCCCCCTCAACTTGTCCACTCCCCAACAATCCTTGCACTAAAACAAATTGCTAGTATGAAAATAAGAAAAAAACCAATTGCACTCTATAAAATACTCTGTAGGAATGTCTCACAGATGAGTGTCTAGGCGCAGGTGACTTGTTACATTCTTATTACTTGTACTCTGAAGAGTGACAGAAATTGCTGTTGTATAAAAGGTTTTGGTCCTATTTAGTTGTCCTTGTTTTGGCTTAAAAGACTCACCCAGAGATAAAGATGTTTAAGAAACATCTGTTAAGGGCAGCAGTGATGGAAATCTGATGATAATGCCCCATGAAAAAATGCCATGTGATCTGTCTCCTGCATCTTCTGTGTAGTGGCCAAATTCTGTACAATCTCAATCTTGAAATAGAACCTATAGCTATATATATATATAACATAATATATTTTTTGTAGAATAAAGCTAGTCTACAGTGATGGACTCTCCTGTTGTAACGACATACTAGTTTGGTCTCTTTATGACACATATTCTATTTATGAATATTAAAATTATAGTTAATTACTGTGTAATTCAGCCACTGTACACTAAAAAACCCTGTTAAATTCATAAATCCACCAGAAGCAGAATTTTGGATGAGAAATAGAAAACAGTGCTTTCCCCCCACCATCCCCCTCCCACCCCGGTGTTAAAGACACAAGAAACACTGAAGCTTTTAAAGTTTGCTTGATGTGATGTAATTCTCTCTGTGAAAAAATAATAGCTGGATGTTGATAAGTTATTTTCATTAGTCTGCTTGTTTGGAAGGAAGTTGATTACTTATTAGTAGACTATTGTCCGTGAATATGATGAAGAATAGATGGATGTCATTATAAATACGGATCTGACATTTATGTTGGTATAAGTATGGATTTATGCATCTGAAATTAATGGAGCTGCACTGCTACCTATCCCAGGCAAATTAGGTCAAAGGAATCAAAATGGTAAACAGAGCTGTACCGAACCAATCTCTGATACATGAGAAGTCCAAACCCAAAGCAGAATAATGGATCTGGCATTTGCAATTGTGCCAATGCAATGTAACCTTGCTAGCACAAGGAATTTTGAAGATTCAGTGGCATGGTTTTCCATGCACTCTAGAACCTGCAACACAAACTCTCCCCTCCAGATCCTGGCTGCACGTTTGAAAGTTTGTAGTGCTGCATGTTCCTTGCAACAGTTAGTTAGATCAGTCTAGCAAAGATATGTTGCCACATGCTGTACTCACATCTGTTATCAAGAATACCCATACTCCTTAAGAGGTCTACTTTACCAGTGGTGAAAGAGACCTCATTTCCAAATGCACTGGTCTTTACAGTTTATTATGTGTTTGAAAATTAGAGAAGTAACAGTCTACATTTCCTTTGCACATCTGCAAGTATTTATCCAATGTACAAAGCAGGGGCAATTCTTTCAAAAAGGACAACAAATGGGTGTTTTAAATCTGGAATGAGTCCATGAGACTTTGTGGAACCAAGGCAAAATAAAAGAATGGTTTTGTTTTGGTCTCAGACATAGTGAGCCGAATACTCCTTTCTCTAGTCCTTAGGGGGTATTTCCTGACATCTGAAAGTACTACTGAGCCCCTGCCCAACATATTGACCTCTTCCCAAGCTAGTTTCTTTAGCTCAGGTATGACGTTCTGTGCAGGGTATGAATGGTAAGGTTTTGGTAGTGAGGGGGCTGCGGGGGTGGCATCTATAGGAGGAGGTCAGGGACTGCCCTGTGCCAGAGACATCCAGTTCAAGCCAGTTGAGCCACTGCACACTAAAGCTAAGCAAATCAGAGGAATTTGTGGTGCTTCCGCAAGGACATATCTAAGAAAAGGCAGAAAACACCAAGGGCAATCAAGCAAGTGAACACCAGGGGGAACAACAAGGCCACAGCAGTAGGACTCACTTCATGGTAGAGCTGGTTACACCCCTGAAGGTCTGTGAAGAACCAACGCTGGAGCAGTTCTTCCCTGAAGGCATTGTGGCCTCTGGGTAAGTCCATGCTAAAGCAAGTACTTCTGGAAAGATCTGCAGCCTGTGGAAGACCCACACGGGAGCAAATACTTCTATAAAGAGAATGCAGCTCATGGATAAGCTTCCACTGCAGCAGGTACCCCCCTGCAGGGACTGTGGCCCATGGAGGAGCCCACACTGGAGGAAACAGGAAGAAGGAAGGAGCAGGCAAAGAAAAAAGGAAAAAAGTAGCAGAAAGAAATAGCTGTGCACTGACCCCAACATGCTGTGCCAGCTCTTGCCTCACCGATGGGACTGAGTGCAACCTGCCATGATAGGAAGGGGAATGGAGATTGAGGAGCAGGGAATGAGAGGTATCTGGGGTGAAGTTGAACCTGGGAGTGGGAGAGAAAAGATGTCTTCTCTAAGCACTTAACTGTTTCTCATCTTTGTTTCCTAATAGCCAAATCAGTACTTAAATGTCAAGGGTTAGGGCTGGGCCAGGCACTAGACAAATGACAGATGCTCTGTTAACCCCTCTCTCTTCCCAAAGGGAATAAGGGATAGAGACCTATGGATTGGAAAACTAAAATGAAACAGTAATAATAAAAAATTCAAATATATAAAATATATACAAAACCAATATCGAACCCAATTCCCCCTGATGGCAATTATGTCACTGTCATCACTGATGCTGAGGACAGACACTGGGGAAGTCCCAGGCTGGGCTCAGCAGCAGACAGGAACCAGATGCAGGAGCTGGATTCTGGAACTTCTTCCCAAAGGGAATAAGGGATAGAGACCTATGGATTGGAAAACTAAAATGAAACAGTAATAATAAAAAATTCAAATATATAAAATATATACAAAACCAATATCGAACCCAATTCCCCCTGATGGCAATTATGTCACTGTCATCACTGATGCTGAGGACAGACACTGGGGAAGTCCCAGGCTGGGCTCAGCAGCAGACAGGAACCAGATGCAGGAGCTGGATTCTGGAACTGGATTCAGGAATGCACGGATTGGGATCGAAGGCAGAATGGACAGAGCCCTCCTCAGATGCCAGTCGTTGAAGAAGAGGGCTTGACCCTTGTGGTCCCCCAGCCTTATACCAAGTATGACGTCTATGGGATGGAACAGCTTGTTGGTCAGTTCAGGGTCACCTGTCCTGTCCGCTGCTCCCCACAGGTGCAGCCTCTAACTTACTGCACCCCCACCGTGGTGCACAGGATTTAGCAGTGACCTTGGTCTGCACAGGAACAAGGGTGAGGAAGAGCCTTTCTGCACACCAATCCTTAGCCATTACTGCAAACATCAAGTGCTATCACTCCTAGAAGCAGACATTGTCTGCAGAAATATGCCGTTAACTTCAGAAAGTGCACTTAGTTAGAAGACACTTGGCTGAAAAGTAAAATCACTGAACAGAATTAGTTCTGTTCTGACTCAAGCCAGAACAATCTTTTAAATTAAATTCCCCAAGATGAGTCTGTTTTGCCAGCTGCAGTAGCTGGTGAGTGATTTCCTTGCCTTTGTTCTGATGCACAAGTTTTCTCATTCTTATTCTTCCTATTTTCTTCCCATTCCCACTGTGAGAGGGGAAAGGAGGGAGGAGTGAGCAAACAGCTCTGTGGGTGCTTGGCTGCTGGCCAGGGCCATCCCACCACACATTAGACTTGGCAATGCATTAGTGGTGGTTTCCAGCAGAACAAAGTTTCCACGTGCATCTTGTTTGCAGTTTGATTTCAGTTACTGTGCATCTATACATCTTTAATGGCTTCAAAAAATAAGTCTCTCACTTTGCCCATGATTATTACGGATTCTCTATGGAAGATAACCAAAATAATCCTCTGAAACATACAAATATAAGTTTTTTGTTCTGAAAAGTGTAAGGCCTGTAGAAGAATTGGGCTATTAGTCATGGAGAACCCAAGCAGGCCAAGAAGCTGAGCAGAGGGCAGGTGCTGGCTGTGCTGCAGTCCTGGCTCCACGGCGAGCTTCTTCGCACAGGGAGTGCGGTCTTCTGGATGGGGTTACAACATTGACGGGAATAACCAGTAGCTGAAAAAATAAACATTTTACATAAAAATGTAAAAATGTACCATATACTTAGAAGAAGAATGGTGCAAGAACCCTTCTATGATCATCTATGAATAAATGCAGTTTTTTCATTATTTATACTCAATAATCCATATTAATGCTGTTATACATGGCTGTCAGCATCTGCCCACTCAGCTCAGGTTGATGTAAATGTTAACATTTACACTTAGAATTTCCAGATTTATTATGAAATATTAACTAATATTTTTCCATTTGAAAGTGCCATGTCGTAGTGGTTACCTCGCTGTGATGGCTTAATGGTTGGACCTGATGATCTCAAAGGTCTCTTCCAACCAAAATGATTCTGTGATTCTGAAATGGGATTAACACTTAGCACAATTAAATCTATTTGTAGAAGAAGCAAATGGAGTTGGGAGAAAACAAATTCATCTATGTATTATAGATTCATGTTGTTTAGGATCAGAAGGTGTTCTAAATTACTCAGCCTGAGACTCTGCGTTTCATAAATCCTCACATTTCACCCACTTAACCTTGTCTTCTGAATTCAGACATTTGTGTGGTTAACACTTCCTTCTGAAAGGAAGATAGGCCTGAATTAAAGAAATTAAAAATTAATATTTTACCCTCCCCCTAGTATTATTGCTCTCTCTACTAGAAAGGCAAACTTGGTATTTTCCTTTATGCAAAACAACATATCCAAGTTATTTCTTGATGCCCTCCTTGCTAAAAATAATCATGGAGCTCTTTAAGTCTTTCATGATACATTTGCAGTTCTTTCCTGCCCTTTCCCCTAATTTTTCAGCACCATTTTCCAGACATATGTACCGCACCTAGAGGTGCCACACCAGTGTCACCAATGCTGCATGCAGAGTAGAAAACGGTTCCCTTTTTCTGTTCACTATTTCTCTTTGTACATTCACAGTTTTTGTTACCTCTTTGAGCCATAGCATCACACTGAGACCTCAGATTCTGGTGACTCCACAATTTATTTTAAAGTCACTATTTTTCAGTTTAGAATTCAGTATTCTGTAGGGATAGCTGTATCTTGCTGTATTAAATTACAGTTTGTTTGAATAGACAAATCTACCAGTTGACCCAAATCACACTGACTTATCTATATTCACTGTAGTTACCACTCTGCCAACCCTCATGTCATCTGCAGCTTTTATTAATGCTGATTTTATATTTACTTTTAGGTCACTGAGGAGAGTGTTGAATACTGTAAAATGTAGTTATAACAAAATCCATCAGAGACGCACCACCCAGGGATGATTCCATATTGACAGACCGTGTTGCAGACTGTCATTTATGAGTCCACTTCACAGGTATTGTGTGGTCCTAAGAGTTTAACAGAATGTCAGGAGGCGCCAAGTCATACTCTTAACTAAAGCCTACATTAAATCATCTCATTTCCTTTAGCAAAGGAATTCTTATGTGAAAGCAGTAAAGTGACCTACTTTTGTGTTAAGTGAAATTTGTATCTTCCTGCTTTTTAATTCCCATTGAAGACAGTGTATCAAAGATTTCATTGCAAATGTTCTGTGATTTTATTCTGCACTGCTCTCACTCTAAATTGCTATGGTAAAAATACTCTTCCAGTCTTATTTTCAGTATATATTTCCATGCTTCAACTTTTCCTTTAAGCAAATATCCTACAATATCCTTTTTATGGTGATGAGCTATCTTCTACACCATAATATTCAGAGCAGCCAAAGCTGACTCACAAAAGATTCATTATTTGTTGTCCCATAACTGCTGCTATTTACATACATTTCCTATGGGATGTTTCCATTCTTCAAACCACAGAGAACTCACAAAGTGTGTATGTAAACTGGATGATGAAAGAGAAGAGGTGAAATGAGGACTGCAGCACTACAACCATGAAGAAAGCCATATCTAGAGGTGTGTACTGGTAAGGAGTAAAGTGGGGAAAAGATTTAGGCAAGGAAGTTAATGCTTAGACTGCAATATCAGAATATAAACCTTTCTTCATAGCTGCTGAGTGTCGAGGAGTTGTATGGTTTTATCTGGTAGAAATGAAACTTGGTTTTTCAGGGCAAAATTGTACATGCTGTAGCATTTTAAAACTGAGCATGAATATTTACAGTTTAAAAGTTCTAATTTAGATATGAAACAGTAAATCAAGGACATTTTGAGAAAAAACAGCCAGTCGGTCTTGAATAAGCCCCTGAACAACCAGAGACTTTTGTCAGCACATATGGTTGTCTAACAGGGCGCCTCAGAACAGTGGGTGATATCATGTGCCATATGTGCTGCTATACCAAAGAATGATTTGGTTTCTGGTAATACTATAACCAAAAACTAATCGCTAAAATTACCTAGCTCTTCTTAATCAATATCAGCATCTTATTATTTCCTCTGTGTTTAATTGCATTCTTAGTCGGCTAAAATAATGTCTTTCAGCTGTCAGGAAAAAATATGAGGAGGAATGGTTTACCTAAATAAAATTTTTCAAAGTTGATTATAATCTTGCTATTCATTTGATTACCTGAAATACTTTACTGCAGCAAAAATAAAATAAAAAAAAAAGTGATTAATAAAGCAAACAAATGTGGAGGTTCTGATATTTTGTTTCATAAACTTCAGAGAAAGACACAGAACTTAGCTGCAATATCCATAAGGGTGTGATAATATCATAAGGAATATTTTCCTGACCAGAACTAATTTGGTATCTTATGCTTTGAAATTTACACATTCATATAGCTCCAACTTCCATCAGGTCTCTAAAGAATCCTTTGTAATAATGAACTTCATTGCTTCTAAGGCACTGCACATTTAAAACTTGGCCTCAAATTTCTGGAAGTCATTTGTTCTGCATACTTAAAATTACTTGTGGAATCTGATTTCCAAATATCAAGTTTTCATTCACTGTGAAATTGAAACACAACTGAAGCATCTCAGTTTGAATACTTTATGGTGAAACACATATATCAACAGTTGCCTTTGAAAATTTAGATGCGGAAGTCTTTAAAGGCTAGAGCTAGTACTTCTTAACCTAATACTTAACTATTGCAGTTGTCTTCACCGTAAGCAATTTCAGTTATTTTCACTCACAAAGAAGAGTTTGTCCCCCTAATAATTTTTCTTACCTCTGTAAATACCTGTCTTTAGGAATAGCAACCATGTTCAAACCTCCAAGCAGGTTTGAACTTTACCTGTCAGAAGCAGACAAAATTCTACTGGAATAGTTCAGCTACAGATCTGGCTCTACAGCCAAATAGAGAAATCAATGAGGTTTCCTTGACCAAGTGCAATTTTCAAAGTAAACACATTAATATGACTGTGCCATCATACCTGCACTTTCCATCCAACCTCTGCTTTAAAAAATAAAATGTTCTATACACAAACGTCTTTACAGACTAAGCTCTAAGGACAAGTGGGAAGTCATATGAAAGATTCAAAAATATAACAAAAGGCTCTGAATGTCAGAGAACAGTGTAGGGTGGGTCTTTGTAGGTGTGCCCTTTGCTGTCAGTCAGCTCTGCTAGTAAAATAAAGAGGTCACAACCTCACCTCTTTCAGCTGGCACATCAGAAGACCAAAAGAAGAACAGTCTGCGTGAAATGGTCTCACATGAAAAGACAAAATGCTACCTTGTCCCTGGCTCTCGCTCTCTGACAGGTCCTATCAGGTCAGCTTTGCTTTTTTTCCTAATTCCCAGCAGCTGCTGATGTTTGATTATTTAAATGCACTTATTCAAATCTAGCACCAGTTGCACGCACAAGCAAGATAGCGTACCATCTCTTGCTTTTCTAAAAACCTCATTGCAATGTGCAGACCCTGTCATGGAATTGTTCCACACCAAGGTTAGACAATTTTGTCCTGGTGTAAGATCTCTTCAGGAGCCACCAGCATTCATAGGTTTCCTCTACTGTTTTTCCCAATGCACATTACCCTTCAGGAAGTGCATGTGCTTTTGGTCTAGGAGGTGAACTTAACAAAAGCTTTCTTTTGCTGCTACTTATATTGTAAGAAGGATGTTACAACTGTAGCATCACACTAGTTAAAATAGCAAATAATTACAAAAATATATTAAGGAAGTTTTTGAAACCTTTTCAGAATGAACTAGTCCATACATTTCATGAAAAACTGTGTCATCTCAAGTAAGTAGCAATATGGATGCTTAAGATTCATCCTGATAGACATTAGGAACAGGAAATGCGGAGTATAGTGCATATGCCCCGAGTGCACCAGTCAGCTTTGATTGCCGTGAGAACATCTGGGACCTCCATCTCTACATACTCCACCTCTGGTCCACTAGCTCCATTTAAACTCAGGCCCAAGCCTTAGTCTGGGCACGAGCTACACTGGTCTATGTCCAGCTCTGGTCTTTGATGATCCTGACTTGCTGAGTGGACTTCTTAGATGACCTTGAACCTGATATGTCACTTTGCATATGTCTGATCACTGGACTGTTGGCTGAGCCTGTTATTGTCACCAACCCTGCTCTGTTTGTATTGTTTGCCTGTTGTGGAACTGTGCCCTTATCAGTGCGGTCCTTGCTTCTATCTACCTGCATCTTGGTCTGCTCCTCATCTTCTCTCATAAAGTGGCCCCATTCTTGTTGCTCCTTGCCATAGCAAATAGTTTACTAACTAAAGCAGAGGCCTGGGAATCAAGATTTTTAGTCCATTCACAATTTTGCCATTGGCTTCGAATTTTCAAGGCAATCAGTCTCTGAGCTTTCTAGTCTTTGGCCATATAAATGGGTGTTATAGTTAGCTATTGACATCTTTAGCTTCTAGTCTTATCAAAAGAAGTTGCGGTTTAGGAAGCTTTAACCCATTTTCTTTCTGGATTAGAGATCTAAACCACCAAAATGCCTTACTCCAGCCTTTAACTGGTTGAGGTTTAATTCTTCAGTATGCAGCATACTCTCAAAATGACTTAGTATTCACACTGGAAAAAACTGATAGTTACTGATAGTCTTACTGATGTGTATGTGTATGTATATGATAGTGTATGATAGTAATGTGTATGATAGTCTTACTGATAGTCTTCTGTCAAATATTATCCACAAGCCAATTTTTCCCACCTGAAATGCCGAAGAAAGATACTGCACAAAGCAGGTTGCACTCCTTTTTCAGGTCCTCTTTGGTGAACATTCAACGTGTTGTCCAGATTAAAAAGCAGGCGCAGCTGTATCTCTAGGTGCTGAAGGCTAAATTAAGACCAGGTAGAGGGGGTATCTCAGTCTTAATTTTGCTCTCTTTCACAGTAAAAAATACTGTGGAAGGTCTTCCCGAGCCAGGACGTGTCCTCCAGCAGGGAAAGAAAGAGTACCCTTTAAAGACTGAGAAAAACCTCTTGGGCCTTGTCAGATCAGACTGGCTTCTGCAGTTAGGGGCTGTGTAGTGGGAAGACAAGAACTCACAGCAGTTTCTTTAGCTATACCTACTCCATACTTACAGGCTAAAACAGGGAGAGAGGTTCTGTCTTGGGACCCTGAGGACAGCCAGAGCAGTTTGGCCCAATCCACATTTTTAGCCTCCAAAACAGCATGAGGTTATTTAAGTTCTTTGTAGGAACTGGCTGGCTTGTGCCATCTTAAATCTTTGGTAGAGGTGATAGCTGGTGTAGGAGAAAACGTTGCTGCAGACTAAAACATAGAGACAACTGATCTTCAATGTTTATGTCCATTCTGTGGTACTCTAATTTACTGATACAGACAAAGCTTATGATGCTGGTCAATACACTTCACACCTAGTTAGACTCTTTGGATCTTCTGGCTTGGTCAGAATGAGCAAAAACATATCAGGCAAAATAAACAGGCATTCTCTTCCAGGTATCATCTTACAATACCAAACACAGATGTCGATCATAAGCTTGTGCTAAGACTAGTAATGTGAACTTCCATCTTCCTTCACAAGCAGTGGAAAGGTTGACAATATAACAGTTACGTTAGAATTCAGATGTATGAACAAATTCATATAATGTCAATTAGATGTCACAGGATATTCTGCTTGGGTTCCTGTAGGCCCTTCAGTCATGTCTGTCAGGCCCACACAAGTCCCTGCAGCACCTACAGGGTTTGCAAATGGCACTGAGTGCCTCTATTTAGGTAGGTAATCTGTTTTAATTGCATTAGCACCATTGATCATCTAAAATAATTCTTACAATTTAAATAGGACGGTTCACACCTTTCATATGTGTGTTCTTGGATCTCTGCAAGCAGCTCCAAGGAATATCTGAGATAAGTCTTCTTGTTTGTTTATCAATAGCCTATTTCAGGACACTGGTAGATGCTTAATACAACTATTCATTGGCTGGAAATGGATAAATTCTTAAAATACAAGACCAGCTGAGTAGTTTGGGGTAAATATATTTTTTTACAACAATTTTTTGTAGTTAAATGTATTCTGCTTGGTCACTAATGTCGTGTTTATGTATAAATACTACTGAACAATCTCAGTCATAATGGCTATCTTTACACTTTCATTTAATATTGAAGCATGAATGACAGTAGTTTTGCTAGCTCAAGACAAGGGTTTTTTTGTCAGGTACAAAACAACCTTGCCAATCTGCTTAAATTGGTACAAAATCAGGCATGCAATCTCCCGTGACAGCAGTCTGTTGTAATGCAGTGGTTTAGTGTTAATTATTCTCATGTTGTTAGGTCTTCCTGGTTGTTTTGTTTTGCTTTACTTCCAAATAAGATATTACTAGGAACTGGTTAATGATTGGAGGACTCCATAGTAGCAAGTTACAGAGCTGTTTGACATATAATGTAAGTTCACACATGCAGTTCCTAACACTGAATGGGTTAGCGAATGTCAGTGTGTACGTTTGAATATCTGGAATCACAGGCTGATGAGAGGTTAATTCACTGAAATCATTGACTAAGCTCTTTGGGGCCAGCAATTTCAAAAGCATTGCCATTTAGTTTGATTATTCACCCCTGCAAACTAAAACAAGACATGTTGCCCCACATTCACTGACGATTAAAACTGCGTATTGGTAGTACCTGATAAGGAGAAATGCTTGAATTATGGCAACTCCACTGTGAACTACAGAACTACCAACTACAGCCCTTTGAACTGGACTGAGATATTGCTGTGGTAAGTTACTTCATTTGCAACCATGAAGGTCAGGCTTTCACTGACGTAGACGAGAAGTGATAACAGCACGACAACTAGAAAGACAAATGCTGTTTTGCAAGATATACTTGTTAACATATTAGAAAAAATTAGTCATTAAATATAACTAACACTGTTAAAACCAGGGGTTTTCTCTTCATGTTTTTTCATTGTCTGCATTCACCCTTTCCTAATTTACACTATTTGTTAACTTCCACTGGGTCACCTGTTTTAAGTGAGGTAAACTGAGTTTATGTGCTTACATTTAAAAATACTTCGGCATTAGCATGCCTCGCTTTTCTAATTACTTTTAAGCTTTTTAAGTCCTGCTGAGGAGACACCAAGTCAAAGAGCTCCCGCACTGACCTTGTCACGCTGTTTTGCCTTTGTCCAGTGGAAATGCTGTAACTGCCATAGAGATCACTAGAAATAGGGCAGGATGTTTCCTGCCATTCCAAAGAAATTCACCTTTGATATAGGTACTAAAAAAAATTAAATCCCTGATCCCCAACCTGACCAGCTTTTACTTCCCAACCTCTGTTTCCATGGCATTCTCAGCTGGTAGAAGGCAGAGAGCTAGCACAGTAAAAGAATCAGACCAGCTCGTGCCGTACTTTCCTAGCAACACCTAGAGCCTGTAGGATCCTGTTGCATTAACTTTAACAAGAATAGAAATAGAATGTCTTTCTACCTTTTTTTCTTTTCCCCTTTCAAGGGTATAAATGGAAGCAAGTGATTGAATGGGGCCTAGCAATTGCTGACCGTTGCGTTTACAGTGCTACAGCACAGCGATAACCTTCGGCAACCAGACAGGCTTCTGGTCTAATAAGCTGCACTTGAAATCATAATAAGAAATAAATATCTCATCAGAATGCTAGTCTTTGCTAATTTTGAGTGAAAATCACAACTATCTAGTTTTTGCTTATGTGTTACTCTAAAGCACTTTTCTACCACTTGTTTTTTAAAGAATTCCTTGTTTTATGTGTGAGAAATTATTTATGCTCTCGAATAATTCAGCTGTCCTGAGGAACAGGGTAAGCAAATGTCAACCAGCAATGATGCTTGATCATAAATGAATAATTGATCCTACTTTGGGTGGGAGCATGGACCACGTGACCTCCTGAAGCCACTTCTCACTTGTTTTTCTGTTTTTCTATACTTGATATACCAAAGGGGTTGATATTTATCACACTTAAGCCTTGTCAAAACCACTTAAAATAGGCAAGACAGAAAACCTGTGAGAAATGGTGACATGTTAATTACATGTCTTTAGGTTTCTTGTTCCATCTCTACCTCTTTCTCATCCTTCTGTTCAGTTATATCAGACACTTTGTTCCCTTATACTATTACCATATCTGTCCTTTTCTCATATTCTTGTAAGTCTGATACTCCAATACTTCAATGGAAGACAAGAGGCTTGGCAAAGGAACCTCTGCTTCTCCTCACTATCATATTTGACTTGCACCTCCTCTGAGATCTCAGGATGACTGACATACTGTGTATGAGCACAATTCTGATCTTTTGCTTGGATGCCAATCCAGTGATTTTCTCTCTCCTCCACTCTTATTCTACCCAATCTCCAGGTAAGTGTAAGTCTGCAAAACCAAAATAGCAACGCTTCTTCATTTTGAACATTTTGTAAGATAGGAGCTGTGTTTTGAAAACATGGAGGCTGACTATTTAAGTAGTTTAAAATATCCAGACTGATTAACTACCTCATTTTTGGTATCTCCAATCTGTTCACTCACAGTTTGGAAGGCATCTATTTTTAAGAACATCCAATGAGCAGATTCACAGATATGTGACAAGCCCTACTTATATCTTATTACTAATAGACATGTTTGGAAGGGAGGAAATCTTTGCATTAAGTCATTCAGTTCACTGGTTGTAGGCTCTGTGAATGCCATCTGATAGAATAAGGGCTAGAAGAAAGCTCTGAGGCTTCTTAGCTGCTGGCTACAAGTGTAGCTGGTAGCCAAATATGTACTGTCTTGGCATCTTGTTTTACATGAAACTTTCAGATACAGGAAGGTCTCCTGGGAAACAAAATAGTGCACATTGATCCTTTTAGTATTTTGGGGCATAACAATAATGTTTGATTTCACTTGGCTTTCCATCAAAAGATACTAGGCTGTGTCTTCCAAATAGCTGTGTTAGGACTCAGCCTTTCATTTTCTTTATTCGATCAATTTGGCAGTTTCCACTTTCTATCTATCTATTAAATTTAAAAAACCCCAAACCACTACCTTTGGTGTCTGTTCCCTCCTGTCCTTCTCACCAAGGGAAAATACTGTAAGTAGCCACAAGCTACCTCATTAACTCCTTTTAAGCATCTCCTTATTCTCTCCTTTGCCATACTGACAGCAGCACTTAGGGCTGAGACTATCACCTCTCACGCTGACAAATACTGAGTACTGTTTCTTGATATGCTCCCTCTCCTGGTACCCAGCCATTCTCTCTTCTTCATGCTTAAATGGCACACTCTTCAGGGAAGTAATTAACTTCTGAATGGTTCATGGGAGATGTGGTAATAGCTTTGGTTCAATGGCAATGCTCAGTGCTGAAAGTCAGTCTTAACCTTAAGGTAAAGTAAGCTTCTGAGGTCGGAAAAGATGGAGTTTTTGTGAGCCAAGATGAAGTAAGGGACTAAACAAAATAATATAGGATCTCTGAGCCTGATGGGATGTATGCCAGGGGTATTTCACTTCAAAGAGTGCAAACAGAGGGAAGAGCCAGAATGAAGAATGTTTCTGACCTGAGGAAAAAGCACTAGGAAGTCTAGACAGAGATCATTACCTTAGTACAGCAATATAATATTCATCCTTTCTTCGGCTTATAGTCAGCTGTTGCGGGCAGGGGCTGCCATTAATGCCACTACCCCTAACAAAGCAGACCTGTCTAGGCCAAGAATGACTTGGCCCACCAGATGGAAACCAGTGCATCTGCTGGAGACAGTGCCCTGAAAGCAGCTTGCTACTGTGACTGCCTGCCTGCATGCTGCTTCTAAGGGTGGCTGTAAAGAGCTGTATTCCTGCAATTCAAGCACCAGGGCTCTGAGGAACCTATGGGGGCTGCCAGAAATACACCAAACTACTGATCTCAAACTGCCATTTGCAACTCCTGGGGTAAGAGCTTTCACAGAACTTCAGGTTAAAACTGTTCTTCCAGGATTTGGTCATATTCACCCCTCAGGAGGTCAGAAGACTTAGCAGGGTGCTCTGAGGACAAAAGACTGTGCAAGAACCATGTGAGCTAAATCACTGCTGTGCCTGAAGACGTTCAGCTGATGTGCTGCATCTCTGGGGATGCTCTTTTCAGCAGCAGCACCTCTGTAGGAACTCTTGCCTCTACAGAAACACCTAAGCAGAGAACGTCCCTTGCTAGGTTGCAGTACTATAGAATGAAAAACCTGTTTCAGAGAAATCCTTACGGTTAAACTGATAGAGATGCAACAGATGCAATGTCTGTCCTTCCCTGAAAGGCAAATACATTGCAATAATGTGAATTATAACCTAGGCCAGTACAGTATATACAAGACTGTAAGCTACAATGCACCATACCCACACATTACCTCTCTTACAGGTTTGCTCCAGAAGAGCTACATAAATCAAGCTATGGTGGTGGGTAGTTACTAATACCAAGACAGCTTTAGTATAATCTTTATGGTTTCCTTGGGCCTCTCCATTATCACCAACACTTTTCTGCGTTGCGATGCCTCTGAGTCTTGGAAAAATTCTCTGAGGACAGCTGATTCTGTCAACTCTCACAACACAAATGGATTTACTTTTGCTCTGACAACTATCTCTGGCCCTCAGAAAGAAGTTATTTTATTTTGAAGTCTAATAGTTTTGACTTCTGGTTTCTTGGTTTTTCCTTTGTGGTATACTCACTAAATAGAAAACAATGTGGGTTTTTAAATCAAAGTGGAAAAAAATATAGATTCATTAACTCAAGGTGAGAAGGCCAGCAACAATCCTTTCCAAAGAACTGAAATTTGTATTTGCTGTCTCCTTGCTGACAAAAACTTTTCTCTAAGAGAAGTCTCTCATCAGCCTACCTACGTGCTATAGTACCACCAGTTAAAGGACAGACATCTATATACGCCTTTTAACCCTCTTCCATTGTAAAGTATAAGGAGCTATTTAGTATGACATCCATTTTGTTAGTTTCTACCAGCAGCAGCTGGTAGATTTCTCTGGGGTTTTCTTCAGAGCATCTGGCTTGGGTCAGGTCACTATAAAAAATTTAACAAACATCCTTTACAGGACTGGCTTGAGCTTTTATAAATAAGGGAATCTCAACTATCTCCAATCTAACAAAGGTTTTGTTTCCATTCTGTCAATGCAGAAGACATATTAAACATTGCATTTAATGAGATATTGAACATCACTTTGTTCTTAGTGTATACAGGAGCAGGCTGTGCTTAGAAAACACATCAATTGCTTTTGTTTCACTCTGTGTATGGAGTAGAAGTTGTTTTGTTGTGATAAAATATGTATTTCTTCATTTTGGATAGCAATGAAATGGGCTAGACTCCAGGTTGCATCCCAGCTAATATTGGAATGGAGCAAGACATTGCAAGGTTGGGCAACTACGTAGCCCCTGAAATGTGGGGCTAATTTTGAGGATGATTATTTAAAAAAGAAAAAAGTGAAGTAGTAAGAACATAAGAACTGCCATACTGATCCAAAACAAAGGTCCCTCTAGCCAATGTTCTGTCTCTAACAGTGATCATAAGTTGACATTTAGGGAATGGTAAGAACTGTGTAGGTATATATGGTTGTTTCCCCTAATACTCTTCCAGCTTCTTTTTCAAGCTTAGAGGATTTTCTGAGTCTTCTAGAGTTTGTTTGTTTAGCAGCTCCATGAATCATTCTTCCAAGTACTTTTCTCCCTCAACTTACATAAACTTCTTCCATTCACAATGTCTTTTCCAAGGACTTCCACTGGTCTGGTACCCAATGTATGAGGAACCACCATCACAAGCTTTATATGATGTCCCTGGAAGAGGCAGTGAATAGCTGGTCACTAACCACTTCAGTCATGATACTTATGATTTTGCAGATCTCTGTCACATCTCCATAAGAACCCCCCCTTTTATTTTTTTGCAGAATCCCAGCCCACCACATCATTCATTGTACAGAAGACATTCTGTACTATATGATCATCAAGTGTGTCCTTTTCTGAATTTCTTTTATGCTCTAATGTATCCTTTCTTAAATGAGGAGACCAGAACTGCAGATGGTGTTCAAAGTACAAGCAAAGTGCATTTATCCAGAGATGTAACTGTGTTTTCTGTCCTGTTCTTTACTCCTTTGCTGACGGTTCCTATCATATGATTTGATTTACTTTTTGACTGCTGCTGAGCACTGAGATGGTGCTTTCTTGGAACTATTTCTCTTAACCCCAAAGTCTCTCTCACTTCTAAGTAGTAATGGACAGGTCACAGTCCACTATTTGATAGATGACATTAAAATTGTTTTTCACCACAGCATTTCACAAAATGTTATAACTCTGCCATGAACTCTCATAAGATCTTTCAGCAATTGTACCCTCAATCCTTGTCCTTATTACCTTGATAACTGTACCATCAGAAAACTTTGAAGTCTCGCTGCTCATCTCCCTTTCCAGGTCATTTGTGGCTGTGCTAAAGCATGTGGGTCCCAGCATGGAATTCTGTCGAACTCCTCTTCCTTTACTGAGAATTGTGACTATTAATTTCTGTTGTGTTTTACTTCTAGCTGTGTTTGTTCAGCCTAAAGACAAGGAAATCTAATTGCTTTGTGTGGCTTCTTCAGATGAGATTATAGAGAACACAGTGGTAGACTCTTCTTGTAGGTTCACAATGAAAGGAGAAGAGGTGACGGACATGAGTTGCTGCAAGGGAAATTCTGATTAGAAATAAGAAAGACTGTTTTCATACTGCACCAAGACACCCAAAAAGCTTATGGGATTTCTGTCCTTCAGGATATTCAAAGTTTGACTGTTCATGACCCTGAGCCACCTTATCTAAGGTGTAAACTGACAGTACTTTGAGCAAGAGGTTGGCTTATATGACCTTCAGAAGTCCATTGAAACCTAAATTATTATATGATTCTATGCGTTTAAGATCCTGTTTTCCCTCTCCTCCCACGGCTGCTCGGTATCTTTTCTTGAAGGATATTGTCAAGGTCTTTTGGAAATCCCAGTAAACTGTATTGACAGGATCATACAAAAACCTCAGATACTTACTGACCGCTCCAGAGAACTCCAAGAGGTTTACAAGGCAGAGCAATGCTTTCTCTTTTAAAGACCCTAGATATCATTAGCTGTGAATACACATTGCCATTAGTAATTCATCTATTTCCTCTTTAACTTTTTAGGTAAATACCACTTGGCCTTGGTAACAAATTTATATTTGTTACTTTTCATTCTATTTCTTGGAATCATAATCTCTTCCAAAGTTGCTTCAATTTTCAGATAGATGGTTCACTGACTTCTCCTTTAAAAATGATGCTTGTGTTCTAATATTTTCTGTAATGAAGCTGGATGCCAATAATCTATTTAGCTTCTCTGCCATGGTCTTCTCCTCTCTGAATACTCCTGTTCTATTCCACTTAAGGAAGTGTCTCAAAATACTTGCCAGATATTTTGCTCCTGATGTCCTAAGAGAAGAGTTTAGTACTAACTTTAGTTCCTTTAGGAAGCTATTCCTCCAATTCTTTTTTTGGTCTGCTTGATTGTATATTCACATTTCATCTACCCAAATTTACAATCCTTTTCATTTGGTTTGAATACAACTTTTAAATTATGTTTTCTTAATTCTAACAACCTGGCTTAGCCATTCCATGTTTCTTCTGCTAGTTCTCAAGCCTCTTCTAATACACAGTATGCAATGTTGTTGAGCTTCCACTTTGGTGTCCTTCTGCCTATGCACCACCTGTAACTTAATTCTCTGTTGCGCAATTGATGGCACAACGATGGTGAAATTTTTGGCCTTTTGCTTTTCTTTGTGTCTTGGATTCTGGATCTGAGTAATGATTATTGTTACAGAGTTGTGCTTCCAAAGGAAATTTTGAAACAGATCTTTGTCATCGTGTCAAGGGCTGCATTTCCTCTTCTGAGGCTGCTAGCCAGCTGATCGGTGAAAGAATCATTGACAATTTCATCTACAGTTTATGACCCTGAGTGAAGTTTCCTTTTTCTACATGGAGGTAACTGACGTGACCCAATGCTTTGTGTCCTTGGCAACTTTCTGATTTCTCACAGTTTAACTCATCCTGTCTCTGCGCCTGGGTAGGAGGCTGGTAGTATTGACCCCATTCTATAGTCTACCTCTTTATGTCTGGCGTTTTAATCCCTGAAGCTTGCTACTCTCACTCTACTAATAATCAACATCTGAGTTCCATCTTCTGTTTCTCTGCTACTCTGCTGAGTCCAAATGCTTTCACCTTCATTGCAAATTCATTAATTCTACTCCATTTTCCTTATCCTGATAATATTCTATCCTGGCACTTTGATTTTGTCCTTACCCCTGAGGGCAACAATATTGACTGTAACTGAAGACATTCTTATACTGGTAAAAATCTTCTCCACTCTAATTATGCCTGGACCACAAAAAGTGTTTGAACAGATATAATTCTGATTCTATTTTTAACAAAAACCCTATGCTTACATAGACATCCCTTTCCAAGTTGAATCTCAGGTATGGATCTGAGACCACAGACCACTCCTTTAGGAGTTCAGCATGTAATCTCATATACCCTGAGAAGGCGAAAAAAGCTAGGTGGAGTTTAATCTTTTATTTCAGCATTTCAGCTTCTAAAGGTGACTTGCAAAATAATCTGAGAATATAATTCTTTGGCAACAAAAAGACTATTGAAGACCACTAGGAAGTAATTTTGAAGACCACTAGGAAATAATCTCCAGGCATCAGTGAATTATTTACTTCAAACTTCTTCGTAAGTTTTTCATTTAGGAAACATGGAACGATAATTAAACTGTTTTATTGGATTGATAGAATGTTGAAACAAGATTATTCAGGGCAAAGCTTTTGACTGGAACACACTGATCTAGGTGCCACAGTTCTGAATTTTCTCCAACTGTACAGTTTGGTACTTCCTTATGCATAAAAAAAGTATATGGGTACCTAAAGACTCAGAAAAAACAGAGAGGATTATATCTATAAAGGAGGGATATTTAACACATAAGAATATTATGTTACATATTTTTGGAAACAAAAATAACATTTTGGAAGAGAAAAGGAAATAGCTAGTTTCCAGATCCATATTGAAGCAAGTACTTTAAACCAGCCATTTAGGCTCACCTGTTTCATTCTGTGTTATGGTGGACTACAAGCACTCGATCTTTGTTGTGACTCGGAGTACAGCAACTAAGGGAAGACTAAGGGAAGTAACTACTTTAGATTATTCAGACTGATTGTAAGAGCACCCAAGATGTGGGAAGCAGATGAAGAGTGTCAAGGGTTAGGGTTAGACCACAGGAATTGGATGTGACCCTTTACTATTCTCGCTTCACTTCCAGTGACTCACTTGAAGACTGGGGTAGTACCACTTACTCAGTCTGCCCTCAGCTTCCCCTTGTAAAGATGTTGTAAAGTTGTAAAGATGGTACAACGGGCTGACAACAGGGTTATTTCTTATGTGGTAATTTTTTTCTTCCTTTTTTTTTCCCCCCAGGGTACTAAATTGGAACATCAAAAATCCAAATTATTCGCAAAACAGCTATTCCCCAAAATGTTGTTTTGGGATTATCACAACTTTGTTTTTCATGCTTTTTCTTTAATACAGTTGTGCCTCTTATACTGAAGTATTTAACTTCCTGAATAAAATAAGTATGTAACTTCTTTTTTGCATCAGCAGTTGCTGTTTGAGAATTTAGCGCAATATAAAGTTCAAACAAAATGAATCAAAACATTATCAAAATAAAGAAATTCTGCACCACAGAAATAAAACATTTTTTCTCTAGTTAACAATGAAGTAGATGCTGACACATTTCTGACAAATGCTTTCATTTTGATAAAACTACTTTTCATTTAAAGTCATTAACTCAGTACCCATAGTGGTTTTATGACATCTGGTTGATCTCCCATCTCATCTGACATATTCCTCTTTCACGGGTAATATTTATCTTTCTGCCCATCTTTCCTTCTATCTATCTCCTTCTCTTCTCCGCAAATGCATCACTCCTGTTAGAAGTATCCTCTCTATTTCACATAATTCAAGAACTCTTTTCTCTCAGGTTGTCTAGCGGATGACAATAAAAAAGTTAAGTTCAAAGAAGCTGTTGCTAGGCTGTGCTCACCTTGAATTTTGCTGTTTCTTTTTGAACCTAAAAGGCCCTATGTGCCTTAAAGTTTGTTCATCTTTTCTGATTATATCCATTGGAGAATTAAAGCTATTTTCTCCTACAAAACTTACCTCACTACTTCTTAAGACAAACTGTTCCATCAAAACTCTTGTGCCTATTTTAGTAATAATGCTGACTTTTAAAGTATCTTGCAATTCATTAATAGAGATGCTTGAGATTGTGATGAGGTTGCAATAGATTGTAAAACAGAACTTGCCATAGCACATCCTCCACTGTAGGAACAGCTCTGGAGAATGACACCATCCTCCCCTCACTACACACTACAATCCTCTTACCTGCTGCTTCTTTACAGCCTGTTTGGGAAATCAGGTGTTTACTGCCCATAAGGCTTGATAAAACAGCAGGAGTTTATTGCATTCTTTGACAAGAGCATTTCTGGGCTGCCGGCAGCTGTTGGAGGGCTTCTGGCTACGTGGCCAGAGTTAGATCTCAGAGTACTAATCATTTTGTTTGTTTCGTGATTTAGATCCTTTAGATGTTAATTTTTCTACAGTCTCTGCTGCAGTCATAGTGTAAAACATTCAAGACTTTATTGAAGATTTCATTTTGGAGCAAAAATAATTATAAGAGACTAATTGGCAGCAAATAGATTTAAAAAAAACCCTTTATATGTTACAATTCATTATACCTATAAGCTACTCTACTAATTACATTAGAACTGTTCAGAAAAACCGCTGGAGCAACAATAGAATTCTTATTCCCAAAAGATATGTCCCATAATTACAGAGAATGTTGTGTTCCTTCAATGCTTGAACTGAATCATTGCTTTTCCAACTGCAGATTGCTGACTAAGAATATTGGGCTTCAGTTTCTTCTGTCTGAGCCATCACACTTCTCAGCCTTTCTGACAGATGTAAAAAGATACTATAAATGTAGGCTTTTTCTGTGCGATGGCCTTGTGCAGGGTTCTCCTGAACTGAACGGGGTTGAATCTGCCTGCACTATCAGCTTTAGAAAATAGGTCCAGAAGATAAACAAAAAGTTGATGATGACTTTTTGGGGTGGAGGGTTGTGTCAGTTCCATCATTTTTGCACTTTTTCTAGTTAAAGGAGAAAAAGTGGAAACTGATCTCAGTACTTAGGAAAATGATATGTACTTAAAATCTTGTTAGTATTCTGGGTTAAAAAGTAATTATTAACACACGTCTTCGGTAAGTATTCAGACTGAAATAAGATTATCTACTTATTATAGATTCAAATCAGACAGGATTTTGCAAATGCACTGTTGCACCTAAAAGGGTGTATGATTTGGAGCTGCACATACAGAAGCATCGTGTCCTGGAGGAGGAATGTGACAGGTCCTGTTTATGCATTTTTGGCAAGCTGCACCTGAAGGATGGGATGATTTTCTGGAAACTGCCATGCCAGAAATACATATCTAAACAGGAGGGAACCGAGAAGAGCAAAGGGAATAATTAGAGACCTATGGGGGTGGGACAGGGTTTCTGGATTATTTTTTTTAAGGAAGCCAAGCTATGCAATCGCTCTGTTTTTCTGCCAGTACTCCAGCAAAAACATTTGAATCTCTTGACCAATTTCAAAGAAGCCTGACAAAAAGGGAGAGGTCTAAAAACACTGAGCTCCTGGAGGTTTTACGAAAATCAGCAGCCAGATAGAGAAGACTCAGACTTGTGCACCCACTAGAGAACAGGTTGAAGTGTGAACTCAGCTGCATTATTTAACACAAGAAAATCCAGAGCTGTCATCCATAAGGTTTGCTGCTGGTGAAACTGCTAGTCTGTTGTTTAGAGGTTTGGATTTTTTTTTTTTTTGGTTGGTTGGGTTTTTTTGAGGTTTTTGTGGTTTTTTAAAATAAAATATATTTTAAAGAAGACCAAGACTTCTGTCTGAGAGCATTTTTAAGACACTAATCACTGCAGGATGTAGGCACTTACAATAGGATTATGCTTAATAACAGACCTTGACCAGAACAGGTCCTTGAAATCTCTGCCTGAAACAAACTCCTTTTCTTCCACTGCTTTTTGTCTGCCTTGAAAAGGACCATTTCCATTTCTTCTCATGCTAGAGCTAGCTGTGACCTTCTCCCCTCTCTTAAAATAGTGCAGTACCACCAAACTTAAAGAAATGAAAAATCACGAGTCAGATGACAGAAAAAATATATGTTAAAAACACATAATATGTTAATTAAAGATATTTTACTGTGAATTTCATCTGGCTTTGGAATTTTAAAATTCCTTCAACAACTGCTTGAGTGAGAGAGATGTCACAGTGTCGTGCTTTTACTAACCTGTTGCGAGAAATCCCTTAATGATCCCTTAATGCTACAGGATATTTCATCCTTCATGATGGTCCCTCAAACAGCAAACCCACTCAGACTGAACACTCCTCCACAGCTTTCACTATCCCCAATCTCCCATGAGTCTGAGAAAGAACACTACTATTCTATGGAAGGAACCTACAGGAAAACCCTCTGAATTGTTTGTTTCCATTTTCTTCTTTCAGTTTGCCTCAAGCAAGCAAACAAACAATCATGACTGCTCACAGCTAGGCTAACAAAAAGAGCTTGAAAAGGATGCAACTGAAAATGTAAAGTGTGGCCTTTGGACAATCTGAAAAGAATATATAGGGAGAAGGAAAGTTAATAAGATTGAAAGAAGGTCTAGAATCATGAAGAAATATGCATGTTACGCCTGGGGCATACGTGGATACCTGTCATGAGCTGAGAAGAAAGATCACAGATTCCCTTATAAGATTGGCTTTTCAAATTTCCTGATATGTTAAAACAGCCATATAGATACTCCATTTCTAGATTTCACAGCAGTCTTCCCTAGACAGGACTTCAGTAAAATGGAGTTAATGGGATGCCTGTCAGCCACAAGACTTTGGATGTTACTAAGCAGGGGGCATTCTTACTAACTAGGCAATGAAATTCTCTTCACAGCTCTCATCTATCACTCCAACTTCAGGATATAATGAATTGAACTACACTGGGCTTTCCATGCATTGTTGGGTGGACAACAATGTCAGATATTTAATCTTTAAAAAGCAAATGTGAGAAAATCAGAAAATGACCACTAAGGGTTTGAAGTACTGACAATAAGAGCTGAGTCTCTTCATGTAACCCTGTGAAAAATGACATTACTTTTATCATGTTTTCTGTATTTCTCTTGAATAAATTCTACTATCTTTGTGCAAAAAAGAATGTAAAATGATTTTTTGTGTCTAAGACTTTGTAGGCTTTATAAAAAGTATTGCCAAAAGGTTGAGAGAGGTGAACCTTCCCATCTACTCTGCACTGGTCTGCACTGGAGTGTTAAGTCTGGTTCATGCCTCCCCAGTACAAGACGGACGTGAACATACTGGACCAGTTCAAGTGAAGGGCAATGAAGATAGTTAAGGGATTGGAGCATGTCATATGAGGAAAGGCTGAGATATGGGACTGTTCAGTCTAGAGAACAGAAGGCTCAGAGGGATCTTACCAATGTGAATATCTTGTGGGAGGGTGTAAGCAAGACTGAGCCAGGCTCTTTTCAGTGGTGCTCAGTGATAGGACAAGGGGCAAAGAGCACAAACTAAAACACAGGGCAGGTCTTCTGAACATAGGGAAACACTTTGACTGTGAAAGTGACTAAACATTGGCACAGGTTGCCCAGAGAGGCTATGAAGTCTCCATTCTTCGAGATACTCAGAAGCCATTTGGATGCAGTCCTGGGCAACCTGTTCTAGCTGACCCTGCCTGACCATGGAGGCTGGACCAAATGACCTCCAAAGGTCCCTTCCAACCTAAATGACGATGTGATTCTTTTCAGTAACACAGTTTTATTCACAATACCGGCTCAGCCCAAGTCCACACTCCAACTTCCATCATTTTTTTTAACTATTGCTCTGCAAGAGCTTTCACCTTTCCCTTTTAAGTTATAAGAAACTATATATAAAGTCCCCTCATACTCCTTGTATTCATTTTGTATTTCACACACAGCAGTTAGATTCATGTGCTTGACTCAGCAAACAGCAATTAACACAATGATACAGAACAGACATATACATGACTGTGTCAGTAATTAGTAAGCAGAAAGGTGAGTAGGATAACTTAACCTCGTGTAATATTTTCTTCATAAAATTATCTTGGAGACACTTGTGTCTTATATCCTTAGACCTTTGTTGTGGTTTAACCCCAACCAGCAACTAAACATCACACAGCTGCTTGCTCACTCCATCCTGGTGGGACTGGGGAGAGAGTTGGAAGAGTAAAAATGAGAAAACTTGTGGGTTGAGATAAAGACAGTTTAACAGGTAAAGCAAAAGCAGTGCATGCAAGCAAAGGAAAACAAGGAATTCATTCACCACTTCCCATCGGCAGGCAGGTGTTCAGCCATCTCCAGGAAAGCAGGGCTCCATTACACATAACAGCTACTTGGAAAGACAAAAGCCATAACTCCGAACTTCTGCGCCTTTCTTCTTCTTCCCCCAGCTTTTAATTGCTGAGTATGATGTCATATGGTATGGGAGGTCCCAGCTGTGTCCCCTCCCAGCTTCTTGAGCACTCCCAGCCTACTGTTCGGCAGGGTGGTGTGAGAAGCAGAAAAGGCCTTGACTGTGTAAGCACTACTCAGCAATAAATAAAACATCCTTGTTTTACTGACACTGTTTTCGGCACAAACATAGTTCATACAAGCTATGGAAAAAATTAACTCTATCCCAGTCAAAACCAGCACAACGATTTTGATTAGGTTGGGCTTAAAGCAGTCATTCTTCAATGCTAGGGCCACCGCTCTAGAGAATTGTAAGTCTTGCAGTTACTTGAGCAACATGTTTTATGTGGCATGAGCAGGCCTAAATTATCTGAAGGAGTGTGGGCTACCTATGGATACCTAGAACAACATAACCATGGCATCTAGTATTACCATTCCAGTCATGTCGTGTTTTAACTGTTTCTGATACTAAACATATGGTGGTACCTTACCTTTTTCTTTTACTCTTTTCAGTCTTGCCTCCTTCAGTTTTGAGGTGGCTGTCATACTTTTGCCTGTTGGTAATGAATACATAAATTCTTTAGCATCAGCCTGTAAAATGAAGTCTATCTTTCCTGCCGGTCACAGATGGTGGGAAGCGATTTTATTGATTTGTTAGTACTTAGCTAGAAGGATTACATTTAGCAGTAATAATGTGGCCAGGCCCTGGGACAAATCACCACATGAGTTAGCGGAGGGTCTGTGTCTTTAACTGAGTGTGACATTGTGATATTTACCAGCCCTTCATAGTGCTTTGCTTATTAACATCACTTTAATCTCTCCTGAGCCATCTGTCGGTCATTCAAGTTTCAGTTTCTTTTGTGTGCTGGAAGAGTTGGGAGACTTCACTTTCTGAGCTGAACTTGGACATCACCTCTCAAAAGATCTGGTGGTCACAGCAGTGCTTATTATGTTTTTATCAAATTGTGTCCTGCAGAAAACCCTTTGGGGGGACACAAGCAGATGGCCACAGTAATTCCTCTCAAATTCAGCGGGTCACCAAGGTTCATAGCTCTTCAGAATTTGCGTGAGAGGTATTAGTGTGGCTGGCTGAAAGCTCTCCCTATTCCAAATCTGGCAAGTTTGGCAGCAAGAAGCATTGAACACTGCCAGCATAATTTTTTTCCCTTCTGGTTTGTGCCCATCTGATGATCTCTCTAGAAACCAGAGGTGTCTGCATGCTGTGACCTCGGCAGAAGCATGACTGAGAGGTCTTAAGTGTCAGCATGTGTTAGTGGTAGTTCACATTTTATGTGAAAATGCAGTTTTCTCTGTATTTCAGCCTTGCATTTCTAAGTAGTCTGAACAATTTCATTCACTGATAGGCACGTGTTTGAGCAAGGGACCTCTCAGAGCTATAGGCATGAGGTTCTGGCCAGTGGATTACAAGCAGATGATCTCCTGTAGAGAAGGGCTGTTGTGTTCATTACCAGCTCCCCAAAATCAAGTTGCTCAGAGCTGGTAAATCATAAAATAATAGGGAAGCTATCTCTGCCTGAAGTGATGTTTTGTTTCATTGTGTGCTACCCTCTCAGTTGAACAGTTGGCATTGTGGCATGTTTCATGGCTGGTTTTGTAGGGTCACAGCAGTGGAAAAAAGAAGGGTGTGATAGATGGGGAGAGTTAAGAGCACTCCTCATCCCCATGGGAAGCGTGGCGGGGACCACGGCATGGGTGCCACTGACGGGGTGTAAGAAGCATGCGAAGAAAGTGCTGAAGCGTGGGACTCCAAGGAGGGGACGGTCGAGTAGTGACAGTGCTGGCTCAAGGCACGGGGGCCGCAGCTGCAGATGGGGCCCAGGGGCTGGGGCGAGCACGGCTCACACCCGAGGGAGCGGCATTAGCACCGGGAGCCCAGGGCTTCCCCGGCGCCGCAGGCAGCCCGCAGCAAGCCCCGTCGCACAGCTCC
>NW_010414444.1:0-23379 GCF_000710305.1 Buceros rhinoceros silvestris
CCCCCCCAAATTGCATCCTTGAGGGAAGGAACATCATCCTATTCTGCTGTCCCTGCAAAGCTACCAGTTCCCCAGCTCTCAGCATTCAGAGGCTGCAGGATGCACTTCCTGCAGGTTATTTCTCAGCTCCCCATGTGGCTTCTCGAGGACTCGTAGAATTACCCAAATACCTCCTGGGAAACTTCCTGTTTGGGACCAGCCATCCTGCAGAAGCCTCACCTGGCTCTTTGAGAGCCTGGCTGATGGTAATGCATGCACCCAGAAAATATGCTACAGTTGGTGATGAGCCCTGTGTAGCATGTGTGGAGAACAGCCTCTCCTAGAGCTCTCTGATGTGCTGCTTCTGATTCGCCACTGGTCTTAGGAGAGCACTAGGCAGCCCAAGCCACGCTTCTCTTGGGCAGACATAAAACAGAAATACTGAGGTTGTTTTAAAACCTTGCAGCCTTTTCCTGGGGCAAAAAGGAACAAGCGAAAGAAGCAGAGCTGTGCAAATTAAAACAATAAGTTATAAATAAAAAACTTGTCCACCCAACAGATTTCCAAGTCCCAACTTGTCTCCTGGCTTAACGTGGCCCATGTCACATGCACCACATCAGAGACTATCAGTAGAGGAATGCAGGGCAGGGAGAGAGTTAGTAATACAGGGGTTAGAAGAGATTACAAATTAGACAGTGAGAGAAAATGGAACAGACATGAGGAGAAGCCAAGCACTGAAGGGCTAACAGCATAGGCAAAAATAAGAACCTGTCAATATTGTAACAGCTTGATAAATTAGGCATTTTCAGCTGTTAGAAGTCAATTGACAGCTCAGCCACATCCTCTGTCTCTGGCAAATTTAGAGAGTGGGGGAGCATTTTCCTTTCTTTCTCAAGCACTTTCCCACTTTTACAGGCAATTTCAGACTACAAAAATTGTTAATCTTTCTGTTACAGAAAACACAGTCCCACCACCAGAGCTCCCTCCACCTGCCTACACATCACCTTTAGCTGCCTTAGCATCCCCACCCTGTTCAAACATCTACCAGTACTTGTGCCATCATCAAGGTCAAGCTAGCAGAGATAAAGGCTTATGAGTCCCTGGTGACATTTTACTGAAAATGCCTGCAGAATGCAGACTTCAAACTCTTCAAATTTCTTATTTTATAGCCAATACATCAAACTCCTGGTGATTCTATGCAAAGGTATGGATAAGGCAGAACAAAAAATGTGGGGATGTGCATAAACACCGCAGATGTCTAATGCTACATTTCATGTTTTCAGATTCTTAATTTTTTCAAGACCTGTGAAGAATACTGTGTGCATTAATCTGCATTACTGAGGGCACCCATCATGTCTTTCTCAATAAGCACAGGTTGCTTCCCCCCATTAAACCAATTCTGCAAACTTTGTACCAACCCACAGACATGCTCAGCTGCAGCTCTCGGCTTTCCCAGGAAAAACAAAAAAGAAAAAAAGGACAGCTGGGAATATCCCACCCCCACCCCATCCCCCCAAAAGGACAGGAGTGGAGGAAAGAGAAATACCACTTCAAGAACTTTGTTTACTTTTAAAAAGTCATTCTAAATTGATTTAGCCTAGAAAGTTCAAACCTACTTTGGTATGTTGGATTATAGTGAGGGTTTGTCTCTCTGATTAGCATTTGGATACTAAAAGAATTGATTGATTAACATTTATTTCTGTATAAATTCTGACAGTAATTGATTCTTTGCTCTCATCTGCAATTAATCTGAAAGCACATGTGACAGACCAAGTCCAAAGAAGCAGGATAAAGTACTGTCCCTACCAAGAAAGGGAGAGTCTGAACTAAGCTAGAAGATGACTATCAAGTAGTCAACCAATAAATGTTTTCTGTGCATATCCATATATTCCTCTCTTGTCATATTTTGGAAGAAGACAGGTAAAGAAATGCCAAAAGCAAGAGCATGAGCTACACTCGATGAGCAAAAAGAAGGGTTTCCCACAGTAAGCAAGAAGCTGAAGTCACTCATATGCCACTGCGAATTGAAAAGCACTTGGCATAAAACATATTATAATTTTTATAGAAAGTATTCAATTTACAAATTTACCTACCTATGATAAAAATTAAGTCTGAAAATTTTGTACATTTAATAATGGAGAAAAAACATTGAATCATAACAAGCAAAACATTTTTGGTTATTTACTGTAGTGAGAACATGCAGCCCATCTGTTGATCCCGCAGAAGCCACTTAAAGGAAAAAGTTTGAGACGTATTTGGGATGTGTGACACTGTCTAGGACAATGAAATGTTTGCTAGTTAATTCTGTACAAACCATCCCTGCTTTTAGTGGCCTAGGTGATAGAATTGCAAAGTTAGGTTGGAAGGTAGCCTCCAGCAGTCATTCAGCCCCAAACCCTCCTTCAAACTTGTTGCTGAATCTAACTTCAAAGTTAAATCATGTTGTTCGGGATGAGCAACATCCAGTTAAGCTTTGAGCTTTTCCACTGATGGCTACGTCCTCTCTGGGCACTTTTTCTAGTGTTTAATAATTACCATATGTGAAAAATTATTTCCTTCTAGTAGCTAATCAGATTTCTTTTGTTAACTTACGCCCACAGCTTCTTGCTCTTTGACTGCACAACCTTACAAGAGGTATTCTCTACAACCTCCCATTAGATATCTGAAGATAGCACTACGGTCACACCTGAATGTTCTCTTCTGCAGACTGAACAAATCCAGTCACTTTAATCCCTCCTCCTGCATCATTTGTCCAGCACTCATCTTGGTGACACCACACTGGACTCTCCATGGGCCACGTGTTTCTCGTGCAGGGAGGCCAAATCTGGACACAGTCCTCAACCTGCTGTCTTCATTCTTCCTATTATGATACAACAGGTGGTTTTCATGACACACACGCACTGTTTTGTCTTCAGCTTGTCCAACACAATGCCCAGGTCTTTTTCTGCAGAACTGTCTTCCATACTGCCCTTACACAGTCTGTGCTGTTGCATGGTATAACTGTCAGGAACAGTAAAACCACCACGGCTCTGTCAATTACTTCACCTATTCCAAAGCCTTGAAAGAGAAAGACATCTGCTGCAAGATAAACTGGCGTATGAAGGTCGAGGGCTCTGTCACAGGAAGATGAACAGATGCTCTACTCTCGCAGTTGAAGTCTCTTCTTCCACACATTTATCCCTGTCCTTAACGAAACAAGTTAAATCTGATCTGCTTACTATTATACCGCAAGTTGTTCAATTTCAATGCAAAACTGAACTGCCAACAGAAGAGGATTCATCAGCTTTTGTCATAAGACGTTATTTGAGAGAAATGCTCAAAAGTTATTCAGCATTTCAAATTTTAAAACTTTATAAGGACCGAACACAAACTTCTATCTAACATACAGACGAAGGAAGTGTAAGGTGCCAAAGCAAATATACATAATAAAGGCATGCCACAGAATATAGTATCGGGATAGGAATTCAAGGATGCAAAAAACTAGCCACACCGTTTCCTTCCTGCAAAAATGAAACAGATGCGTTAATCAAGTTAAGGATAGGAACTTCATAGGCCCTACCCATACCTTGCTTTAAAGTGCCTCATTTTTTTTTATATATGTATTGCAATAGGAATACAAAGGAGAAGGTATATACAGTCAGTATGTATATTCAGCAAATTAATTTATCTCCCTCAAACATCTGATAATACACTTGCTACTTTGGTTCCAATTCAGTGAGGTATTTTACCTAGCAAGCTATTACTGTTTCAAAATCCTCCCAACTTCCTGAGATTTGATTATGATCATAATACACACCATTTCAAATACTTCCAGATGATACAGTATTGCCCAGGGTAATACAGCAACAGCAGCACTTTTGTTTTGCATAATATTTAACATCAATTGCATGTAGTTTGGTACAGCTTATCTTAATAATAATGAGCCTCTCCTTCCCCATGTCAAAAATTAGACAAATATTAAATTTAAATGAGGTGCCATCCTTTTCTTATAATGGATTAAATAGTGCGGTTGCATTTTCCTTAAGGAGGCTAAACTAGAGACGATCTCAAACAGAGTGAAGATCCTGTCAACAGGAATGTATTCTTTAGCTGAGCAAATAGAACAGACTTCTTAAAACTCTTTGGCTGACTCTTAGATTGAAAACAATCTAGCAAACCTCTAAAGAGATAAAATACAATCTACACCAAATGTTAATGTGAAAGCTTAGCCATGCTTGTAGCATTACACGGAAAATGGACAGCTGAATGGTTAGTTATGACTCCCAAACTTCCAAAAATTATAGTTAAATCCTTCTATGTATTTTGCTCCTATACTATGTTTCTTAATAAAAGGCTACTTTCAAATACTCTATGTGAAAAAAGCAACAGTGGAGCTTCTCAGTATGCATAGAGATTTCTGTCAAGCCTGTCTGAAAAGACAGCGTAGAAATACGGGTGCCAGAAAGGAAATGCAGCCAACATGTCACTCAAAACAAAATGAAAAAGCAAAATCACACACAGAATAGCTGGTGTTGGAAGGGATTGTCAGCAGGTCACCTAGTTCAATCCTCCTGCTCCAAGCAGGGCCAACTACAGCAGGTTGACCATGGCTGCTGGGTTTTAAATGTCTCCAAAGATGGAGATGCCATAAGGGCAGACAGGTCTAGTCTTTGACCACTCTCAGAGTAATAAAATTTCTTATGTTTAAGCTGAATTTCTTGTATTTGAATTTGTGCCCATGGCCCCTTGTCCTGTCACTGAGCACCACCGAGGAGAGCCTGGCTTGGTCATCTTCACTTCTTTACCCCTTCCCAGCAGGTATTTATACACATGTGGGGTTGGAGGGAAGCGTAGGCAATCAGAGAATTATAGTAATAGTCACTATTTGTGAACTACAACTTATCTGTCTGCATTAGGCCTGTACAAAGCACAGGCAGCATGCAGACAAATGCCTTCCTCTGCTTACCTGTGTTTAGATACCATTTCAGAATTCCAGGAAATTACACTAAATATAGATTGTTTTTATAGATACATATAATGTATACTATAGAATATAAGCAGAAAGCAAACTCTTGTGCTCAACACCCTTTCCCCAGCTCACAAGCCACAGTAGCGTAACATTCTTAGAACAAGACTTTTCCCCATTTAAATTAAAAAAGTAACAAATTGTGAGACCACTTATAGTGGCAGAGTTCAGGGTCTTCTGTCAAAATCCTATCTATTCAATATTTATGAAGTACCACTTAAAGGACAACATGGGGGGGGGGAAGTAATAAAGAATTACTATATGAGGAACAGTACAGAATATCCTGTAAGACAGAAAATCAACCATTCTCAGAATAAAAACCATATATATTTAACAAGTACAACTTAGAAACACTTCAAAAACCACAGACTTCATCACGATTCTTTTCCAGTTTCATAATACACCTGAAATTTAATCTTCTGGTATAGGAGATGCAATTACCCCCTCCGTTCTTCCCTTCTAAAGAGGAGTGGCATTGAACTTCAATGAGTGTATAATTACCTGTGGGCTTCCTAGGTAAGGTAAAAGGTGCCATGTGTATGACAGAACTAAGTCATTTACAGACTTTCAGTCTTTTCTGTAACTGAAAAGGATGTTTCTATAATTCAAAAGACGGTTTAACTAACTTTCATATTTTATTGAAAATCTCTTTTGATTCTACCCCAAAAACCATGTCAACTTTCACTTTACTCGTTCTTCGTGTATATGCAGTAACTTGTCATATTTACATTTTCCACTAAAAAGAAATTAATTCTCTAGTATACATGACTACTGATTGCTGAACAACACACACTGTTTTTTCACCTATGAAAATACTTCATATATAATATGAAATAAGCAATTTTTTTCAGTGTTTTAGATTTTAGTGGGGCTTTTTTTGGTTTTTGTTTGTTTTCTTTTGGAGGGAGTATATTGCTAGAGGAGGTAAAGAAAAGGGTTGTTCTGGTTTTAAGATAGAAATCTTATTCCTAAGATAGCGTTATTCCTATATTCTGTCACAGGAATCTGTATCAACAAAGAAAAGCTTGGCAAAAAAAAAAAAAGAAAAATGGTCCACCATGCTCCACATTAAAGTTCAATATACTGTACACAGTTCCCTGTACTTTAAAATACATTACGTTATTATAGAAAGGAGGTTTTTATATAAAGAAAAAGACATTTTGGGTTCCACAAGGCATTACTCACAGATGCATCTTTCCTTGTGCTGTGACATTTGTTATGAACCTGTATAGACTGAGGACCCATGGAACTGTTCAGGTTAATGCATAAGTCCTAACCACCACCAAATAAGCCAGAGAACTGCATCCATAAACCCAGAGGGAGAGCAGTGCGATAGTTCATACTGCATTTAGAACAAAGAGAACTGTGCTCCACAAGCTCAAGTAACACTGCATAGAAAGTTAAACTGCACTGATTTCTTGAAAAAGTTCCTGAGGTTTTGCAGAAATGTGGCTAGCAACACAATGAGTTGGTTCTGTTTCATGAGAGATTTTTTTTTCAGTTCAGCTGTTAAAAAAATAAATGCCCTTAATAAAAATCCTTCAGAGGCCAACTTCGCTAGAAGTAAATCAGGCTTACCATGCTCGCTTAGTAACTCTGCACTTGATGAAACTGTAAAATACATCCGTTGCTGCAACTGTTCTTTTCAGTGGAGAAAATTTTCCAACTATTTCCATGCTATAGATCTTTAAAAATTATCCCATACCCAACCCACCAGTACCATCTGCAGTTACAATGTTTTCCTGACTCCTTTCTGAAAGCTTCAACTACTCCTCTTAACTTTTGAGTACGAGAACATTCTACAGATATATTTTAGGTTACAGTAGAATGCTTGGGAAGAGCCTGCATGCATTTCTTTAAAGTTTGCTGATCCTTTAAAATAACACTGACTCAATTTTAACTCCAAAAGTATCAAATATTTCTGTGTCCCTTTCCTTGTAAACTCTGACTTCCCATATTACACTTTCCAAAAAGTTACTGTATCTTGTACAAGCTAAAGCATCTTCTAAATGGGGGGGGAAAAAAAAATTTCTGTGAGGGCCCCCTGATGTTTTAAAAGATGTAGGGAATCAATAGAAAGTAATTCTCTGGCTTCAGACAGTTTTCAGATGGGAGAAAATGCAAAGTATAAGAACCTGTATTTGAAAATAAAATACAACGATAAAGCTCTAACATGCAATGAAAAGTAGAAATACCTGTTTCCTTTCAGACAAACCCTGTGTTCACAAACTGTGTGGGCCTCAAGTACCAGCCAGAGCCACAAAACTTCTGTAAGAGCTGTAACAGGTAAAAAAAAAACAGCTTCAAATAGAGCCACGAAGTATTCTGGAGTTGAGCAGTGTCATTAAATCATATGGGAAGAGTAGCAGTAAGTCAACTGAGGTTCCAGTCAAATAAAAATCTTCCAGACAGTCTTCTTGCCAAATCTTTCAGGAACAAAAGGACAAACAATGAGCAGCTCAGCAGCAGTCTCTACCCACTGACAGTGCTGCCACTGCTGGATCTCAGCAGCAGCATCTATTTTTATATCAATGAACAAGGGACTTCCAGATCCACATTTTTAAGAAATGGCCAAAATTCATTTACTTCAACTATCTAAAAGTCTCAAAAGCCGAGAATTTTTTTTTTCAGAAGTATTCCAGTTTGAAGTATTCTGTCTTCCTTCACTCTTATTTCCTATGTTATGTCCCACTCCCTTTTTAAAATAAAACTAGATTATGTCATTTTACATGTCCCAGGATTTCTCTGCTTTCCAGGCCTCTGCAGGACCCACTCTCTCTTCTACCTGAAGAGCACTCAGCAACTTTCTTCCTCCCAGCCACACATACCATTACTTCTCCCTCACCATACTGAGGAGGGTCCCAAATCCCCATTCCCTCATTCCCTCCTCCATCCATTCCATACTATGATCACCCAGTCTTCATCCCATCTGTCATGCCAGAAGCCTGATCCCCTTTTTCATTCCCTGTGAGGGCTTACGTACACCTGAATAATTCCTCACACTGCGAAATCACTCTCTTCTTGCAGACTGAGAAGCAAATCATTATGTGAGCTAACATTTTAAACCAAAAAGTGGATGGTGACGCTTTTAGGCTGGAAGGTAACTATTTGTTCAAAGTAACCACTGACTGTTTTAGGTTCTACAGACATAATTAGACAGTGAAGTTGATGGTGCAACTATTCATCTACTCTTCTGGTCATCACCAAAATGAGTAAAATTGTACCCAGAGATGCCTGAAAGAATTCTCAAAAATTTTCAGATTGACCAGTGTTTCCAGAGTTACCATAGCAGGGCCTTGCACAGAAACGCCATTCAAAGCAAGGCACTACTTCAATCAGCCAACAAAGGAAAGAAATAATAAAATGTCAAAATATTTCCAGATTTTGACTGCTGTTAAAGTCAAGCCTAAATGTAAAATAAAGCATAAAACTTCCACTCGAACGGTCATTGTTCGATGATTCCCTATAATTTTAAATCACGTTTAATAATCTTTTGTATGGTAGTATCTGTTTTCACATAAGACATCAAATAAATGTGAGTTAAAATTATACAATGGAACAATCAGTAATAACTTATTTAAATTCAAATAATCAGTTCTAAAAAAACTATGGGAGAAAAGTATCTACCAATTCAATGGGAAAATTAACTAATGAAACACACACATTTAAAGTTTCTTGCTCTCACCTTTCCTGTTATTAATATATTAAACTACAATTGCAAAATGAGATTAAAGAACGAGAAACTCTGTCCCAAAGAACTGGTGACTCAAGCACCAGGGTAGCATTTGAGGAAGTTAAATAATAAATAAATAAATAATAATTAAACCCCTCAATTGCTGTCTTCCTTCTCTTCTTGTGATAACGCCATTATGAAGCTATCCACGTATCAAACTGCTGGAAGAAGGAGGGTAAAGAAATTAAAAGCACAGTAAGGCTGTTCGATTTTTTCCACTTAAGCATCTGCTACTGGCCTCTCCTAGAGATGGGACACAGCACAAACTTAACAGCTTTTGTTCTGATACACCTCACCCCACTCCCCCCATACAGATATTCTTATGTCATGCTAGGGTGGAAGCACTTGCTTTCTCTAAGACAATTTCCATTTTGACTGAGAAGAGGAAAGCAAAAAAGGGGAACAGTACACCAAAAGAAGCCTTATTTGTGGCTCCTTTTCTGCACAGATCACAGCCTGTATGCAGATGCCCTCAGAAAATTCCAGCAGAAGCTGGAACCTGGGCTGCTAGGGCTGGCTTACTGTCTGCTCACACCCTGACTTACAGAAAAAAGGGTGGGCGTTGCCCATGGAGCCTTGGAACACTGGTCACCTTGTTGTCTTATAGCAACTTCAGCACCAGTGACACTCCTGAGGCTGGGCAGAGCTCCACGCCGTGCTGGCTATTCAAACACAGCAGACAGGATTCACATCTTCATTCGGTCCAGCTCCCTCCTTCTTCCCCAAGACACCAATATTTACACTACCAATAAGCAACACCTTCAGAAGCACCATGGGAGATGCTAGGATGGATGTCGCTGAATGCATCTGCTCCTCACAGCCTTCCCAAAACAAAGCATGACCTTGTCTGCTTCAAGTCTATACAGTGAGTTAAGTAACAATGCAAGTCATGTTCGTCCTAATTTCTCCTTTGATTAGATGTTAATACGGTTTTACGGTAAAAATGAAATATGGTAGATTTTTCAAGGATACTACTTGAAAAGTATTTTAAAATCAGGAGAAAGTCAGGAAAATACATGGGTTTACAAATTTGTAACAGTGTTTATTTGGGAGGGGAAAATGGCCTTTTTCATAACAATGCCCTAATGCTACTTAATGAGGCAAATCTATCAACGTTAAATTTTACATAAAAATCAAATACTGATTTACAGAATACATCTACTTCTGTATACTTCTATATATACATAGCATATGCATTTTTAAAACCTGATAGAAAAGGGATACAAACCAGAAATCCATCATTAGTTCAGAACAAAATACTATCCTGGATTTGACAACAGGTGGGAATAACAGTGTATTCACGTTTGTGTGGCTGTGCATGACAACTGCACAATAATACACACACACAAAGATAAATTCACCCTTGTTGTTAAAAAAAAAAAAAGAATTGTTCACATGACAAGTTAATTTTGATAGTGAAAATATGATAATTGTTTGGGCTCTTCAGAAGTACGCCTCTGAAGTGTTAAAGCCCATGACAGATTAATGGGCAAAGCACAGGCAGGACAGCTGGGAGTTTACAGTAAATGAAGAATATAACACATCTGACAATATTTTTATTGCATGTAGCACACACATACATACATACATACAAAGCCCTAGTGGTTGAATGAAATTAAACCATTTTCTAACTCCTAAACTGATCAGTTGTAAGAAGCTAGGCTGTCTGATCTATTTTAAAGAAAAACTCATTAAGCAGTAGTCTCCATTTCTTTCCAGACACTGTGTGATGCAGTTAATGATTTGAAAAAGAATCTGTAGGCTTCGTTTGGGTCAAAGTTTCTGTTAAACTTAGTTCCATTTACAAGAGATTCCAATGTGTTGTACAAAAGATGGTTATGTTTCTTCTTTCAATGTCTTTTCACTGACAGCCCACTAGATCTGCTGAGAGTCCATATCAAATGAAAGTTGCATATCATATAAAATTTGCATATTTTGGGGTGTCCTAATCAAAGACCAACATAGTAGAATTGTTTTAACTTGTTGATACACATTCAGGTGTAATCTAATATTTCGCTGCTTGGAAAGTACTCATAAGGAACAGAACTTCCTAAAGTTACTTTGTCTTCTACATATACACAGAATAATGGTGGGAAGGCTGTTAGCTTCTTACTGATTTCGAATACGTTAACTGCTTCAAGCCATATTCATATTAATCTGGTTACATATCAACAAGAGTCATGGTGAGGAGAAAAGGGTCAATTAAGCTGGCTGTCAGTTAAGGCAGCCCAACTGTTAAATGCGTAACCACAACAGAAAAAATTTCCTACAATTCTAGGCAGAGAACAGACATTAAAGTGATACTGAACTTGCATGAGTGGAGAGGGGATGGTAAGGAGAGGTCTGCCAGATGAAGGGGGGTTGCAAGTATTTCCACTAAGTACGATACAAGAGGTAAACATTTTTCCATTCATTTCCAAAGGCATATATTCATACACACACCTGCTCTAACGAAAGGCTTTTAAGAAACCACTAAATTTGCCATATCTAAACACCATCACATTGCTTATTATATCTCACATCACTTTTTCACCAGACTTATTTAACTGGAAGCCAGTCAGCATTCAATCATGTCCTCCTTTCCAATTTTCTTTGAAACTAACTGATGAACCAACACCAGATTTCCTTAAAAATCAAGTTTTTATTACTCCTTCATTCATCGATGTTGCCATCAGATGTCACATATACATACACATACAAGTGTGTTCATGATAAATCTGACAACAATTTTGCTGTCAACATTTCAACCCAAAATAACTTTGCAGCAACGCTGCTAAGCTTTCTTTCCTACTGGAAACCAAAACAAACCAAAGCAACAATTGTAAAAAGAACAGAGATGAGTCTAAAAGCCATTTCTTAAAAGCCAGCATTTGTTTTGATAGGCAGGTTTCCTACCAGAGTGCTATGAAAAACTTCCTGCAAAGAGGTTTTTACATCTGCTCTCTCTTGCCCAAACCTGTCCTTTCAAATTTTTAAAGCTTCCTTCAGCTGGTAACTAGAGCTCTGCTCTAGAAAAACAGATGACTCTGTGAAGAGTAGTTATTTACTGTACCAGATCACATGCATGTGTGCATGCTAAGGAACCTGTTCCAACTAGGTGTTTTTCTTCCCTGAGGATGAAATAACTGATGCAGAAGAAACATTGGCACTAGTGGAGCCTCTTGTTTAGTAAGTAGACAGAGTTGAGTTAAAAAATGGCAGCTCTTTTAAACCACAACAGGATGTCCTAACTAGGAGGGAAAATAAGCTGGAGGTAAAATTTTTACTTTCTGCTTTTCTTCATTTTGGTATATACCAGCTGGAAAAGATACTCTGGCTGGAATACATTGCCTCATTACTGGTTAGAATTACTATCTTTTCTCCAACTCTTTTTCTACATTATTGCCCTTTCCATTTCTGATAACTACCAGACACACAGTTCTAGAAAACAGCCAGGTCAAACCACTCACTATCTTTCAAGAACTTGAAGGATTATGGACTAAGCTTCTGACAAAATTGTTGATTGCCCTCCTATTAAGATTCTCATTTGATATAAATGATCCTGAACTTTGTATCTCAACTTTCATTGGATTTCAGCTTACTTACAGTCTGCTTCCTCTTGTGGGATGATATTAACCATCATTACAAACAACTTTTCAAAAGAAACATAACATATCCTAATACTCTGGAGCACTGTATCTGCATGTTGCAGGTACCTCTATTCTAAATTATCCTCCCACTCCATTATTACCTCACCTCCCACTCTCCGCAATAAAAACAAGATTTGCTTGATTTACAAAGGAAGTAAACATACTGTTTCAGTAGTTTATAATAGCATAAAATGGACTGAGTATGGATCAAGGATAGATCTGCACAACTGCTCCATCCATAATTTAACCACATTGCGTTATCTCAGCTTTGCACTTTAACTGGCTTCAAAAGAAAACTAGAGAAACATAATTTTTCATGCATTTTATACAAGATGGAGTTCTGATATTTGACATAGTGAAGAAAAACAAGTCTCAGAGGACACCAAATGACTGAAGACTGGCATTATTCAGGCTCAACATGAATCCCATTTTCTTCTTTTGGTTTGCATGAATAAAGATGTGCAACACCACCATCGCCTTGTATTACTTGTTTTATTACAAATGTAAAAAAAGTAACAAAATCAAAATATTACACATTTCCCAATTCAGTTTGTTCCCAAGACATCCATGTCCTCACACATTTTTCCAATTCAGACAAGTTTTGTGTCAGAAGTTCAAAAAAAAACAAAACCAAAAAATATCAACCCTAATCCAACTAAAACTCAACCTATTAAAAATATTATTTCAGCTAGATCAGTTCCCTGATCTGTTCACCATGAAGCTACGCAATGGTTGGTGCATCAACCAGCTAGAGATATGGGATGTCTGCAGAGAAAAGCAGAAGAGTAGGAGAAAGAAGACGAGAACAAGAAAACAAGAAAGAGGGAGAGAAAGGAATATACGCTGTTGTGCTTTTGGCAGCAGTGCCAGCTCAGGACCATGAGGAGTTCACGGAATTAGTTTTGCGTCACTGCTTATTTGTGTCCCTGCTTCTTCCAGCTGTTTTAAAGCAAGTTCTGGTGAAGAATTATGCTTTCAGTAAAACTAACCACTGGAACTGAATATCCAGCTTGTGTTAGTCCTTCTTTGTTGAGACTTTGAATCACAGCATAATTCGGGTTGGAAAGGACCTGTGGAGGTCATCTTGACTAAGCCCTTTGCTTAAAGCCAGGCCAATTTTTATGCTGCATCATGTCACTTAGGGCTGTCTTCAGTCAGGTTTTGAGTATTTTCAAAGAACAACCAAAGACAGACTGAGACTTTGCATCTGTAATTTAGTAGAATACCCAGTGCATGCCAACTGCGGGCTAACCATCTGCACCAATCCTGTTTAAACACTTTTATTTATGCTCACTTATTTAAAAAGTCAGTAGAGGCAGCAGCTTCTACTTCCTATCACTTTGACAAAGAGACAAAAACAGAGACAAAAATTATTAAACCATCGCCTCAGCTCTCAACAACATAAAGATATGGGGTTTCAGGAGAAAAAAAAAAAAAAAGAAAGAAAAACACCAGTCGCAAAGAAACTACATTCTCAAAGCCGTTTGTACCCTTGACCTTCTTTAAACAAATTAACTGATAGCATGGGTTTTGACTATGAAAAATGCCATAGCTTCACTGGAAAAGCAAGCTACAGGAGAAACAAACTATTATGGCTGCTAAACACCACCAACTTTTGAAGCAAGTTTGACAGATACTTGTCTGAAAAATGACTCAGCTGGTTATTCTGGATGCAGACACATCTCACCAGTCTAAAGAAATCTTAAGACAGGGAATTTGAGGAAGCTGATGGAGTAGCTCCAGTGACAGCAGAGGAAAGATGAAGAGTAGTGGAATGAGGTTGCTTCTGTCTCATTCATTCCTATTTCCTTCCAGCGCCTGCCTACAAAGCCGAGAAAAAATGGAGCAGTAGCGACAGTGCCAGCACCAGTAGCAAGAAAGAAGAATTTGGCACCTGAGACCAGAAAAGCCTCAGGTGCCCCACTGATACTGATTACCTTTCTCCTGCTGCTGCCCCTAAGAGACATAAGCAAACATTTGGTTTATTTATAATGCTGCATATATTGAAAACACCTTTGTTGACTTGTGCTCAACATATTTATAGCTTATTAAGTAAACGGGATCATTCTAACAAAGAACAAGCCACTGGGACATATTCCAAGGGAGAAAAATACATAAAACCAGATGCTTACAGTCTATTTAGTTTGTTTTCAGAACTATATAGTAACTGCACAGCTATGGCAAGCTCCTTTTATTGATTTATTTCACCTTTAAGAAACATTTCAGGGAGACTAAAGTATTTCACATGTAGTTAATGGGCCAAACAGCCTTTTCACCTGTACTTCAAGGCATCCAATGCCTACCTGGCATTGCCAGGGACTAAAAGACATCATCATCTGACAGCTCTTCACTGACTTATGTGGTAGAAAACAGTAAAGAGTAAAACAACACTAAGAGCTCTTCTAGATACCTCTTAATTCTAAGGGGTACATTTCATAAACACACCCTGAGTCTGAAAAATACTAGAAAACACAAAGCAGTTTGAGAGATCGATTGGGGAAAAAAATGGGAATAACTGATGCAGCCTCTCTGCTACTCACACAAGTAAACCTGCATTACTTCCAAACCGGTATCTAGGTAAGACTATTTAATTAAGATACATTTATTATGATCTTCATGAATACTCATATTACTTTTACTGAAATGTGCTCAGACAATATGGCACAGCTCGCACATGCAATAAGCTTTCGCATCAGCCTCCATCCAACCCTCCCTGCTGGCACCTTTGGTAATATTACTTGACCAGTTGAGAATATAAATATGTACAGCATGCTTGCATACTCATGATACATCCATGCCTATGTATCTCCTCTTCACTCACCTCTCTGCCCATACCTTTCACTCAGATTAAAATTTCTATTCATACACTCATTCTGCTCAAAAGCACACAACTACTCTGCTCCTGAAAACGTTATGTACTGTAACCACGCCCCCTGACAACTCTTGCCTCACCTTTGCTCATTTTATGTAACTTGTGAAACGCTATAATAAAGCAATCTTATGTAGAGTATTCGGTGTCATAACCTTGGATTTGTGGGATTTTCTTTTGATCACATCCTACCTACTACTACTACTTTAATGAAGATAAAGAATATCAGAACCATTAGATTTAGCTCTCTTCTTTCTATTGGAAAAACTCAAACCCAAAAACGGTTGTTAAAAACTATGAAAAAATCAAGAACTCAGCCTGTCACCTAACAACGATCTTTCCAGGCTCCCTACTTCATGACAAACCAAATTATGTAAATAACATAGTAGCAAATTTGCACTATTTCCTATTTTGGAGATAATTTTTCAGTATTGCTTGCAAATACTTTTGACTATGGACTGCCAAAACGGTCTGTATGGCCTTCCTCCTTTCTAATCAGTGAACATCTTTAGGCAATATAAACCCTTGTCAACATCTCTATTTCACTTCTTTTCCTATAAGACATAATGGGAAAGTAGTTGTACTCTGCCCTTCACATTTTAGAAAAGCACGAACAGTTTCTCAAGGTACATACAGAAGGCACGTGCACAACTAATTTAAAATCCATGCTAGGATTTTCCTGCACAACTTTGAACCAAGATCCATACTTTTTAGTGCAATCCTAGGAAAGCACTGCTCTACTTGTCATTTGTACTGAACCATGAAAGACTTCAAGATTCATATGAGCGATATTATATTTTAGAACACCACAAATGTAAAAATATCTCAAGTACCTGGAAGAAAAGTGCCGACTTGATCATTCTTTTTACATGGGTGTCAGCACAGCAAATGTCAATGCTTAGATGCTGATGACCTACAGAGGAGTCCAGGGAGTTGTTCATTTTAATAATAAATAACCAGTATATCAAAATGACACATTCCTTTCTGAACCAGTCTCTGCAAATAGCTTTTAAAACAACTTTTTTACTGAGATAAAGAAGAAAAAGCCTGCACACTAGGGCAGCTGACATACTTGTGGAATTTATTAAGTTCAGCACAAATGCTAAGACTAAATGAGCTTCTTTAATTTCCATAATGAAATTGTTTTTGTAAAGTTAAAAATACTGTAATGAGGCCAAAACGGTGTGCTTTCAGAGACTCCCATGGTGAAACAAATGAGATTTTAGCTTCTCTAATTGGGCATACTGCAAGCTGGGCTTGATGCTGTCCTCAGCACAGGATGTTTGTTATCCCTAACAAAAAGAGGTCTACAGCTGCCAGCATAATACCATATAGCTTTACTGAAGCCAAGCCATCAGGAGGAAGGCTGCTGCTTTCTGACTGGGACCACCCAAAGGGAGAGATCAAGTAGAGAACAGCTCTACTCTTCCCTGATTAAGAAGTTTTTCGTAAGGTAATTTGTTTACAGCTATCACAGAGAAGCTTTTGAAGCAAGAATTGAGTATTCCCAGAATCCTCTAAGAGAATTTTATTTGATTAAATAATGAATATGGATATCCCCTTGTCCTTTCATTCCCACCCACCCCCTTTCCCCTTGCTTATTAGATCTCATTACCTGTCAGCGCAAGCCTTCAGAGCCTGCCTGTTCAAGCAGGAAAAAGAAAAATATTACAAGCATCATGTTGTGTCTGTATTGCCAAAATCTGCTGGTTTGCTGCCATGTCCAACAACACAGTGCTGATCTTTAAGTAAGTCTTTAAGATCTTAAGACTCATTTTGAATAAATATTATTTTCATTTTTCCCCCCTACACTTGTTTTCAGGTGTAAGCAATAGAAAAAAATATCCAACTTAATCGCCTTGCAGCAGTAAAAAACCAGCCAGTTAGTTCTTTCACAACTAAACCATGACCTCATATTTGAAACAAAACCAATAATTTTAAGGAGGAATAGAGCTGAACACTATTCACAGCTGAAACAGAGGGAATGTGACCATACGTACTTTAAAAAGCTACACACAAGGACATTTAAGTCTAATTAGTTATATGAAGAAGAAAGACTTCCCTATAAATGCAGACCGGTGGAGATTATCACTCCTTTGGTCTACCCCTAAGCCATCACTGCAAGATCAAACTGTTTCACCCACGCCAGGACATTTTAGTGGACTAAAAATGTCAAGCCATAATTTTGAAGTTATTTCCTTATTTACTATTTTAATTTTACTATAATGAGTCTATTCATTGTTTCATTGTCACATTCAGAATGTTTACATATTTTTATATCTAGCCTTTCATTCCTTTCCTAGTTTTCTGCTCTCAACTCTTCGAGCCTTCAATTGTCAACCTGCTACAAACAAAAAATGGGGTTTTTTTTACAGAGAGGTTTTCTGAAGCTTGATAGTTGCCACATGTTCCACAATCCACCCATCTGCTGACTCATAAACATACAGGGAATAAAGCCTTTATAATGAGAGAGCAAAACATTATGACGAGCCATAAATAAAAGTGAATTAGAAGTTCAATAAAGGTTAAAAAAAAGTAACACAAAAATGAAGGCACAGGGAAAAAAAGTAGTATTACAGGCAAAATTCTAAACCACCAAAATCAATCAACTTTTGCTAGTGGACTTCACCTTTTTGCTTAGGTTTTGGAAAGTGCGAAAGAGTGGAGGAAAACTGCACAGAAGAAATGAGAAGTAAGGTTCCCCATCAGCAGTCAGAATGTTGCCAGAATTCTATGAGGCATCCATTTTAAAACATATCTTAGCAGGTACATGTTTAGGAACTCTTGTAAAAGTGTGCTCTTCGACCTATTCCCAAGACCCCTGTGTATTGCATTAATATTTTGTAAGGGAATGTGGGGAAATACTAGCAGGAAATAAGTGAATCATTAAGTTTCTTCATTTTAATTCAAACTTTATTCATTAAAGCCTCCCAAACAACCTCTACAGGACATGAATCAGATTTAAATAATGAGATATTGTAATTAATTTGAACTTGGAACTCCACTTTGAATCACAGAAACCTTCTTAGTGGATGCTCAGAAGACCAGCATGGGGTAAAACCAAAGCGTTACATTACTCGAAATTTAAAAGAAACGTATCTTGACAGCCTCCTACAAAGATAAGGATGATTCCAAGGAAAAATAACGAATGGGGAATTTATTACAATCTTTTGTACAACTGATTTTGAGAGTATCCTAGAGTACCTATCTTTGTGCCTCCTATGGCACAGAGGCTAGACAAGAAATGTAAGTGTACTGCATAGAGTTTATTAGTATGTGTGGTGAATTATTCAAAGGATATCCTTTTAGGTTGTGAAAGAGCATAGGAAGTCTGAGCAACTCCTCCCTGTATACCTACCTAACACCATAAAAGACGTTATTAGGCCGTGTATCTACATTAGCGGAAACAAGGGTCTAGATTATACAGCCTAAGGGACAACTGTAATCATTAAAACCCTAACTGCCTTCCGAAATAGGCATAAGATAGACTGTAACTGTCGACTGTCTGTCAGTTTTCAGAAACAACAATACCAAATGACGGGTTGAAAAAAAATGTAAAACATTAACATACAGAAATATGCAACATCTCAGTGTTTAACAATTATTCTTAAAAATGTTTTAATATTTAATTTTAATCTAGCAATTGGTTTCAGTTAGCCTTTAAAACGATAGGATGTCTTCTAAAAATCTCTCTTCTGTTTGCATTATGAAAGAGGAAAATGTTTAAGTGCCATATCGCTTTGTCCAACTGTTTTCCTTTTACACACCACTATTACACAAACAAATTACATTGTCCCATAGAGGGGTACATCTCAACAAGATCTGTTCTGACACAAAGCAAATAATAAATCTCTCCTTGTAATGAGTTCTGTTTTCTAATAAATTCACCCATTATTTTAGTCTAGAAGATTAAATGTTAGAAAATATATAATATGAAGCACACACAAAACATACATACATGTACACAAACAAACTTTAGGGTTAAACCACACTTTGGTATTTGCATTATTTCACAAATAACATGTCACCTTTATTTAAGCTGATCGTATCAGCATTTCTTTTCTAGCAGCTGAAGCAGCTAATTTACTTTCATTGACCATCCAACAGTATAATGTACCACCTGCTTATTGTGATTCTCTCTGGCTAGACATTAAAAAAAAAAAGGGAAAAAGAAAAAAAAATTGCTTTTTCTCCCCCATTCTGTAATCTAACTTTGTACAAATGTAATCTTAAATTCTTCAGTTCTCTGAGGCATTCTGTGAGTGGAAATGCTGGGATTTTACAGCATCACATCTGTGCATGCACATCGTGATTAATATAAGACAAATCCTTCAGGCATATTGCAATTGATGCAGCAAAGCTGAACTTAGTTGAAGCACTGCAAAATTATGTGTTTTCTCAAGTGCTAAGTTTTGTTCACAGCCAGACAGGTATAGAAGATTAAGCACTTATTTTTCATTGCTGCATGGAAGTAGGTGGTGCACATATGGTGGCAAAAGGGCAGAAAACAGTGTTATAATAGAGTCTAGTATTCTGGAAATAATTAGTTTTCCAGTCCAGTTCAGTATTTTAAACAACATCCTTTAGAAAGCCTAAGTCATAATGTGATGAGGAATCCTATCTAGTCAAGTTTTCTTCGCTATTTTTGTCCCCATCTAAGACTATTACTATTGCTCTGTAAACATTCACAACCCCACCAAATGCTAGTTCATACTTACTGCTGAAAATTAGAAAAAGGAGACAGAAACACGTTATGTTCAGTCTGCTACTTCATTTTGGGTTAAGAGACTACAGTTTTGACAGTAGGGCCATCTGCTGTTAACTTTCCTTCTCATCGTAATACCAGTCCAGTCAAAAGCAATTAAGTATGTTTTGCCATTATAATATGTAGATAATTATGATAAATTACAGTTTTTAAATCAGCCTCAGATTATGCATATGGTAGGTATTTTCCTTGCAGTCACTGATGTAAAAAATATTCCTGCTTTTGCAAAATATTTCAGCTACTTTATTGATGATGTTAGTTCTGTAATGAGATATCTACATGGAAATTTCTTAGGCACAGAGCCTGACAGTCATTAGAAATCTATTTATATCTCAGCAAGACATTTTGCCAAGTAGATAGAATCATACCATTCTGCACTGCCATTAAACAAAATACTCAGAAAATGGTCTGTTTCATGGTGTCACAAAAATAAAAACATGCACAAACACACAAATGAGTAGCCAGAAAACTATTTTAGGTTTTGCTACAACATGGAGTTATCCAAGAGTCTAACATAGGCCTGATGTTACCTGATGAAAACATCACAAAGAATTACACACTAATGCTGTTTTCTGTCAAGCTCCCTTTAACATTGCTCAAGTGATCCCCAGAATTAGCCAGGCATAAATACATAATTCAAAGTGGAGTTAATAAAATTCTGCCTCCTCTGTAACACTGGTACTTTCTTGATGGGATGTCACATACTTTCTCTGAAAAATCACCCTTGTTAACATATATATTTTTTTTAAAGTTTCCTCAGTATTTCCTTGCTAGTGAATGGGCTTCTTGAGAAATAATCAGTGCCTACAATGGGACTACATGCTTTCATGTCTGCACCAGTACTGAGTGATAATGCAGGGACCTATCTGAATATCCAGTTCTGGGGTCCCCAGTTTAGGAGAAACACGGAACCACTGGAACCAGTCCAGTGGAGGGCTACAAAGGTGATTAAGGGACTGCAGCATCTGTCCGATGAAGAAAGGCTGAGAGACGCGGGGCTGTTTAGTCTAGAGAAGACTGAGAGGGGATCTTACCAATGCTTATAAATACCTAGAGAGTGGACGTCAAGAAGATGGGGCCAGACTCTTTTCAGTAGTGCCCAGTGACAGGACAAAGGGCAACGGGCACAAGCTAAACCACAGGAAGTTTCACCTAAACATGAGGAAAAACGTCTTTGCTTTGAGGGTGATGAAGCACTGAAACAGGCTGCCCAAAGAGGCTGTGGAATCTCCTTCTCTGGAGACTTTCAAAACCCACCTGGACACGTTCCTGGGCAACCTGATCTAGGTGAACCTGCTTTAGCAGGGGTGTTGGACTAGGTATCCTCAGAGGTCCCTTCCAACCCACCATTCCATGATTCTGTGATTCATACAGCTAATTCTCACCAGGAATGTGCTACCTGCTATGAAAGCTGGCTCATAAATCCTGATCACTAACAGCAACCAGTAACACACCTGAATCATGGCAGGCCACACGGGAAAAACAAGGAGGAGAGGAAGGTCCGGAAAAAAAAAAAAAGACACAATAATGCCAGCAGCAGAATCAAATGTCAGCTCTGTCAAATGCACGGAGATGGCGTCTGTCTGGCAATGGCCTTATCACCTTCTCATCATTATGGCCACACAGTGTTCAAATACAAGTCAGAGAGATAGAAGTTAGCAAGAGATAACTATCAATTCAATTGACTTAAAAAACTTGCAAAGACATGAATGGCATGAATTGATATTTAAACATTTTCCCTTAGATAATGCAGCATAGCAATATTTCTGTGGAGCAGTGAACAGAAGGAAAACCAGTGGTCAATATAACATCTGCTTAAATGTCAGCTAGCCTGCTCCTCACCTGTGCTTGCAATAACCCCATAGATTCAGAAACCGGAGATACCAACAAAACAATAGCAGAATACCCCCTTCCGTGTCTTCTGATTCTGAGCACTTCAAGACAGGAAAGGATAAGATCTCTAACTAAAAGGAATGGAGCCTTTATATAATTCTCCTTATAGAACAGAAGTGTTTTCTCTCCGAATCTCTCTGCTAGCTGAGTCACTGCCGTTAACAGCTGCCAGTGCGTTACCATACTTTTTTCTCCTTGGCAGGACAGGCAAATTGCTCCCCACAGAGCAGATGCCAGTCAACATGGCAAAAGGAACTGTGCTGCGCATAATTTCTCTTCCCATAACATTAAGTTGTTTCCAAAATGTTTGGTTTCCATCAGACCACTGCTTGGGGTGAGCTGTTGCTTCTAGATTTGTTTTCTTCCCAGCATAACATTAAGTTGTACTCAATTTCCATAATCAATTAAGAAAATGCAGTGGATATTTTTATTTCAGAACTGCTACAGAATTTAACAAACCATTCAACTGAAAAAGCTCTTGTTGAAAAAGCTTCTGTTACAAAAGCTATTGAAAACTTAATGTTTAGCTAATTTATGTTTACAGGATTAGTTTTGCAAAGTATCACAAAAAGTAAATTTTGTTATTCAACATCTTGTACCAAGGATTTCAGGTGGGGATATTTGGATTGCAAGGCTTCATGTCTAACACAATAAGACATTTCAATTCTGAGTGAGGACAGCTGCACATAGCCTATAAACTGCTGTGTATAAATATACACACATAGAAAGTCTATCCACACCTTGACTGCTGCTTCAAAAGAAAATTTTTGCCCTTTGTAAAAGATACCATTTTCTGAATAAAAACAAGAACAGCAGCCTCTGCTTGGCTAATTAACTGGAATTCACGCATAAGCCAGCCCACCCTCAGTCATTAATGCAGGTGTCTGTGCAGAAGCATGCAGAATGACAAAAACATTCACTGCAACTTTTTGGAAGCAGCAATGCCAACTGCTCCCTCCTTAAAAACGTATGTCAGGACCCAGAATGCCTAAACAGAAATGCAAGTAAAATTCAGCAAGAAAAACTCCCTCTCTAAGCAGAGAAGTTCTCAGCATACTTTTACCACAAATCCGCTCTTGAAAACAAAATCTAATTAGCACTATAGCTAGGACTAATAATCAGTTAAAGGGAAATTGACTTAACCAGCACAACACACTTTGAACGGAGCTGGGGACACTGTCTCAAGAGGGATGTTTCAGTTTGGAATAGAGTCATGCCAATTATTATTCACGCAACACTAAAAATGCATGCACAGTGCTATAACCAGCTAAGAAACACTAACCCCAAACTACAGTTCATACAACTTTCATACCTCCAACTGACATGCAAAATTTTCATTTTCAAGCACTTGGTATTCCATTTGTGGGTCAAAAGGATGTTGAGGTGGGAAACCTATGCACAAACACAAGATAAAATACAGTTTGAGAGGGCCATGGCAAATTAGTAATTTCCCAGTACAGCTACAGATGCCTGCACATACGAACACTGGACAAAAAAAAAAAAAAA
>NW_010414444.1:23439-33004 GCF_000710305.1 Buceros rhinoceros silvestris
AGCCAAAAATGCCTGCAAAAACGAACACTGGAAAAAAAAAAAAAAAAACAATCCAAATTTTTTCACTACTGCTCTCTAAAATACTTACATTTAAGAAGTGAGAATGTTTATTAGTAAACCAGAAGAGACAAAGGACAACACCTGCAAAACATTATTGATCATAAATGCCTAAGTGACCAGTTTTGGCAGCTAAGGCGGAGTGAAAATGTGCTCCCTAAAAAGTGATGCCTTAGTGCTGTGTCAGCACAACAAGAACCCGTATCGTTGAGACTGCGTCAAGCTTATATCTGATCTTCAGAAACCGATTTGGGAAGTGATTTTTTTTGGTTAAGATAGAAAGTAGATCATCATCATCATCATGGCTTGGCTTCATGAGCGAAGATCTGGGAAGGGCTTTTCCCACGCTCACTGCAAGCGATGAGTGCACCCTTCAGGCCTGCGTGGTGGATTTTTTAGGTGAGGCACCAGCATGAGCGGAACTGGCTCCACCCTTTACACCTGAGGTTCATCTGCCAGGGCCTAGCGAGCTTGGACTGTGACAGCAAAGTCCTCAGGTCGTAGGTTTGTTTAGAGTGTCCTTCTCTTAGATGGATGAGCCTTACAAGGCTAAAGGAGCTCCATCTGCCCGGGTTTGGAGTCAGAGTTGTCCTTCTCCTAGGATGGCTGCCCAAAGGCTAGTGAGCCCATCCTGCCCGTGGACACACTTTGTCTGACCCTTCAGCTGAGACCTGTCAGGCTTGGGAGACCCCACCGGAGGCACATGCCACCACCAGCACAGCTCTCAACCTCACAAGGGCACGCAAGCTCCTTCCCCACGGCAAGGGGGTGCCCGTGAAAGAGTCGCTGCTCTACCTCTGGACATCACAGAACCGGGCATGGGGCGGCCAGGACCTGCCAAGAACGGGAGTCCTGGAGGCAAAGAAAGTAGATAGGATCTTTGAGTCAAGCCCCATTTGGCACTTATCTTTTAAGACCGAAGAGTGAGATGCAAACAAAGTGGAAAACTTGAATTTGCGAGGACTAAACTTCAAAGATACCGATCTTCACCTCCTTTACTTGCACAAACTGCATTTTAAAAGTTTGTCAGAGCATTTATTAATCTCACTTCCACGGTGTTTCAAACATTTTCCTCAAAGCTTTACTGCAAGTTGTAAAGATCTGCTGCAAGTTGTAGTAGTTAGTAATGACTGAAACACCTTGATATTTTTTATTAGAAGAAATCAATTTCCCAATTTTATTCATCACTGATGTCTTCTGTATCAAACCATCTGTGGTGCGACTCTCTACAAGCACTCAGAAGGAACTGTTAGCATTTAATAAACATCTTTAACTCTCTTCTGTTACAGCTCCCTCTCTCCTGGTCTGTTATTCCTCATCTGTCTGAAAGCATCCTTCTGCCGCAACCTGGCAGCCAAAACCCCTGCAGCACTGCGAGAAGTACAAAGCAGGCTGGAGACACCTCTGGCACACACTTTCAAAAAGATACAGCATCAATCTTCCCAGCACTGTCAAAGACACCAACTAACACTGAGGCAAGAGATGCTCAAGTACACAGAACAACACTGGAGAGAAAAAAAAAAAAAAGATGCTAAATTCACCGGTGTGGTGTACATAAAAAGGAGATAAACTCAACATCACTTAAATGCCACTGGACTTGTATTGTTATCATCCATTCTCACCCTCCACTGAACCAGTTATCTGCATTCCCAGGCAGGCACAAAGACCTTGAAGCCCTCAGTAATGTTAACAGTGCAGTAAGCACCTCACAGGCAGCGGGCTCCCCCCTTTACAGATGGGCATCTGTGATAACTAGAGTTAAAAGACATGAAGCACGCTTACCAAGTTGCACACCGTGCACAAGGCCTGTCATTTTTGCCCTCGGAGCACTACGTATGCCTGAAGCGTTTTGAGATAGAGGAGGAATCACTGCATCCTCAGTAAAAAAAAAAAAAAAAACAAACCTACCTGTGACTGTGGTGTTGTCCCAAATCTATCAACTAACAGGATTAAAAAAAAAAAAGCAAACTACCTAAAGCATAAGTTTTTCAGTGTATCTTAGCATAGGCAACAGTGAAAGTAAAGCCTCTACCTTATTCTGTTTGCAAACCTGCCCAAGTAACAGATAAACAAACAACTCCACACGAACAATTCTGAGGACTACAGAATTATTTTTTCATACTACAAACATTATGAAGAATAAAAGAGCAGAAGTAAAAGATATGTGGCTTTCTATGCTGTCCTTACTTGCAGCATACTGCGTATTTAATGACAGACATACACTGCAGCACCTCAAATACCTTCAAAATGCAGACTCTGCCTGTGAACCCTTCTTCTGAAGCAGAATGTCCTCTGGAAGAGGGTATCATCATTACTTTTGGGTGCCTGTTATCCAATGTCAGAAAATCATAAACCTTTAAGAAATGCAGGAATGAGCAATAAATTGCCTGACAATGCTGTCCTTTAACTCAGATTCAACACTAGCCCTAGCTGTGCCCAATTCCACGGTAATATGCTAGCACAAGAGAAATGGAAATCCGCTGCACTCCTTTTACAATTTTTAGAACATTGATTCACATCCTTGGCAAAAAAAGCAGAAGCAGTAAAAGTAGAAATATTCACCCAGAGTATCTGAAAAGTAAAGATAAATTTCAGAATGCCTTACTCATGGTTGAAAATAAAAATCTGCTGACATCTGGTATGGATCAGCTGGCTGAATTGCTTTGATTACTCATCCACAGCCAAGTTCTTTTTTATTTATTCATTTTTCTCATTTATTTCATGGTTATAAAAATGTGTTTCATAATAAATATGGAGCATGACAACACAATGCTGATTAATAAATATGATGCTCTCAATTTCTTTAACAGATTTCAGTTTTTAAAGGGAGTTGCGTGTCTGCAAAAATGTCAGTCCTAAATTTTATCCATGCCTTTGCTGTCACAACTTGTTTTTGCCTTTCTTTGGATATGCTAAATTTGTAGGTGTTGACAAAGCATTAAGAACTACAAGAATAAAATCTCTGTGCAGAGCACTTCTGAAATTGTATTATAAAGACTCATTCTCCTCTAGCACACAACAAATATAAATACAGGCATGTGTATATTCACTCTGCTCCGAGCACCTACTATAGACCATTAACAGACTGCACTTATCACATCTCTGGTACATCTGCATAAACCAAATAAATTTCCCAAAAGAAGCAGAAAGGCTAAAAAAGCCCAAACAAACAAACAAAAAAAAAATCAGACCCCAAATAGTTCTTAGATGGAGAAGACTCAGATGATGAACAGACAATAATTTGGGTTGAAAGGGACTCCAGGAAGGTACTACTCCTCAGTCCAATAAGTGACTTTGCTGAGGGTCTTACTGAGTTTTAACATCTCCACAGTGGAGGTACCATAAGCTAACAGCCTTTTCCAGTGATGAAAACCGTATTCTTTTTCCCTGATTAAACTTCCCCTGCTGCAGCTTTTGTTTGTTTTCTCTTCTCCTTTTATTAAGCACCTCCAAAAGGAGTCTTGCTCCAACTTCTCTGTAATCTCCTTTTAGACAACTGAAGACAGCAACTAGAGTCACCCCTCAGACTTTCCTTTCAGTCTTCCAATCTCTTTATCGAGCCAGCCAGCCAGCCCTCAGCTTTTTATGCTTTAGCTCCCTTTTTATCTTGGTGTTCTGCAAAGCTGCTTTCTAGCCAGGCAGTCCTCAGTGTCTAGTGTTGCATGGGGTTGTTTCATCCTAACTGCAGGAATTTGCATTTGCCTTTGCTGAAGGCAAGGTTCCTCTAAGCCCATTCCTTCAGCCTGTTGAGAGGACTCTGAATAGCAGCGCTGTGCTCCAGCAAATCAACCACTTACCTCCAAAAGAGAAACATAGGGCAAACTTAGCGAGATTGCACACCTATTGAATCATACAGGTTGTTATAAAGTTATTAAGCAGTACTGGCTCCAGCACTGAGCCCCGTGGAACTACCAGGTCACCAGTAACTGGCAGACAGCTGGACTCCAGACCGCTGACCCCAAGCTCAGCAGTCAAGTCAGTTTTCCACCTACATTATATTCTGCCTCATAGTATCTCATCAGTTTAGCCACCAAGGTACTACTGAATCCTGTTGTCCAGGGTTCTAATCTTGCTATTCACCTTCCTCATGATCTTCAACTCAATCACCTCATTCTTGTATAGCTAGGGCTATCACAGACCTTCACGCTCTTCACCAGGACCTCTTTAGCCATGTATTAGCAGATACAGATGATCACCTTCTCTGATTGATGGGGCTGGCATCTGCATTGAAAAACATCCTCACCACATTCCAGAGATGTCCTTGATCGCTTGTGCCACACCGTGTTACCCTTCCAGCAGATGGTGACAGGTCAAAGTCACGCATAAGGAGCAGTATTTTCAGTCACACTTCCTCCAGTTCTCTAACGAAGGCTTCACACAATTCCTTACCTCAGTTAGGCAGTCTGCAGTAGATGTTCACTGAGACACATTCATGTGGGACTCTCCCTTGATCTTGACCAGCTTTTTACTCCTTCCAAAGCAAATCTGGCTCTGCAAATTCAAGTCACTCTCTGGCATGGAGCACAAGCCCTTCTTCCATCTCACCAGCCAGTACTTCTGGAAGAGTCTGTATTCACTCACTGCAGCACACCATTTGTGTGAGCCATTCCACACCACAATTCTGTGACCCTAAAAAGGTACTGCGATGGTACACAGACTCCTTATTCCTCCTTTTTGCTTCCTGTGCACTGTGTGCTTCTGTACAGGTACTTGAGATGGGTCACCACGGAAAGCGTGAAAGGCTTGCTTAGAATTCTGCCATTTAAGTATTACTCTGGCCGTGATTCCTCCACTTTTGGCCTCGGTCCCCATTTCCTGGTAAACTAGATTAGCAGAACCCTAGATTAGCAAACAGAGTTGCATGTGCTAGAGAGCAACAACCCTACTATCCTCAAACTGGGCTGCTCACTTCTGCTCACTCTGAAGAGTCACAAAGGATACCCTGGACAGGGTGAATCTAGTATACATTGATGCAATGCTTACTCAAACCTGCAAATGACCTGAAAAGGCAGTTCTAAAAGACACTAGCACCCATGCACCCCAATCAAAGCTTTTTTGGACAGCTGTTTAACCTTAAGATCATACGTGAAGCATTTGTCCCTGAGACTGATCCTCACATCAGAAGGACATTATCTGATGTTCATATTGTTGAAGAACAGATCCACAAAAGCCACAGAACTGCAAGGTGTACAGGATGCATGGCTGCCGTTGTGATGAATTACTGGAAGACAACTGTAGGTGGTTTGGTTATGAAATGACGTAAGGATCTACGCTACCCTTAACACATGTTCCAACAATGCTTCTTTTTTTACTTCTTCATACCTCCATGAAGCAGAATTTTCCGGAAAAGCTACTGTTAAAAACAAGTACAGCAACCTGCTGAGTACTGAGAATGAGCTACTTTTAAGTCTGAAACTTCCCGCTGGTCCTAAACAGATTTGTGATTCCAAGCAGACTCATCTATCTTATTAACAAGAAGTACTGTTAGGGGAAAGACAGAAACCTTTGAATTTAACTAAAATTTAAGTACATTTTGTCTGAATGCACATTTTTATATGTGTTCTTACATACAAGAGGAAGAGTATTATAAAGTTGCATCGACCCACTTCTTTACAGAGAAAGAACATTCAGCTAGTATTTTGAGAGCGCACCATAAAAAAACATTCAAATAGTGGGGGGAAAGCTATCAACTATGACAGTTTGGTAACTCCTGCTTATAGCTGTTCTTTGCATGCCATGGCCTACTCCAGAAGATACCCAGTGGAAAAAGAAGCATCTTGATACCATAACCTCAACGTGACCTCCAAATAGGTTAGGCTGGAAATAAAGACAACTGAGGTGCAGAGGAGCACAGAAATCCACTGATCAGTCCTGACTCCCATTTCAATTATCATTTGGGACTAGAAGGCTGCACCGATTTAAAATTCTTAATCATATAAAAACCTTTTTAAGTAAGCTTTTAATCTCTTAGAGGAATACTTCACAGTTGCTTTAGCTAACTGGTGATCTTTGTAGACTGCTTGCATAATGTGAAACACAATGCCTAGCCACTGCAGGTTTTTTAATTACGTGCTCAGTCAGTACCAACAAACCTGTGATCCCATTTCAAAAGTAAAACTAACAAAAACTTGAATTACCAAGCAAATACCCAGAGGGAGAGAAAAGGCTTATGAAGGTGTTGGAGAAAGGAGCAGGGAAAAAGCTTAAAGATTCCTTTTGCTACAGAGGACAAAGCAGAAAATCAAATCTAGAAGAAAAAGGCACAGAGCTAAGCCAGAATGAGTTTTGATTGTTCTTCAACTGAAATATTTTTACTGACATCACTGAAAGTACACATCTTATTTTTCTTCCCCACAAAGTCAGGAAGGAGAGAGATTATCCAGGGAGGTTTACTGGACTTAGGACAGTTAATGAAAAATTCTGCCCTCATGCTCAGTGTCATACATTCTGTTCTGCACAATAACTGACAAACACAACAAGATTCAAATAAATAACCACTTAGCTATGGATTCTCTACCACTACAAAAAAAGGAAAAAAACCAAAGAAAAAAAACCCTGAAGACCAGTAAAAAAAGCAATCAAATCAAATCTAGCAATAACAACTTCAGTGTTGTAAGAGTCCCTAGAGAGTCCCTGTACTTCAAGGCAAAACCCATCTGAAGAGGCCCGTGAGGATGGTGGGTCTCTCCTACAATCAGAGCATTACATCTGAAGATGGGAGTTTTGAACCGCTGTCCTACAGTGAATTCCCACTGACCTTTACTGCTCCTTTGGTGAAACAGTATCAAAGGTGAGACATTCGTCTTGCTCCCGTTTCAAATTCAATCTCTTCAAATACTTTCTGTGCTATCCAATCATCAATGTGAGAAGTTACTGAGGAGACCCTCTGGTCACTCCTGTACAACTGGTGTGGAGCAGCTGCATATTCCAAGGACCACAGCTACCAAGTATGCCCCAAGACAGCTTCTGGAAGCCCAGCTTCTGCAGTCTGAGCACAGCCACCAGTCTGTAACAAAAGCAACCCTACCCGAGGTTTGGAGAACATTTCTCTCAGACTCAGCGCTTCATCCTTACCAAGAAAAGCAATAACGCTAACTTCACTTGAGCAGGTTGCTACTGTGGCAGAATGGAAAAGACAGTGTGATATGACCAGCCCCATACTTAATAACAGTGCTGCTGGACTGAATAAAGAAGCACGCAGCCCCAAAGCCACTTAATGGACCCATCTGGCCTATCTCTGGAAGCACACACCATCCAGTCCAAAGCACTACATCAGTTCATCTACCAAATACATGTGAGGTGAATAGAGTGCTAACAACAAGCTTCTTGACTGCAGTCACACTGCACCTTCTGTGTGGTGATATCCAGAAGTTAGACTGACAAGGTCCCAATGGTAACACAGGCCTGAGTGTTACAGAGATCAATATCCAGCTCAGAGGCCATACTCCTAGAGGCCAAGATTACAGAGGCCGGAAGCCTCACCTCCTAACAGCCTGACCAGGAAAGGCAGAAGCAATGATGCCCCTGTGATCCATCAGGGTCCTACAGCATTGAGATCCAGCAGTACAGACTGGTGTTAAACACCGGCCCAGCAGGCTGGCAGTGAAGTCTTGTGGCTTTTTTTTTTTAATTGGTTGGAAACAAAAGTGTTGAGGTACCGGCAGGCTGATGCCCGTGCTTACCTCTGCTGTCCCAGTGGCTCCAAAGAACGTTTATCAATATGGTGATAGGCGCTTTATATATATCTTAACCTGTCCTGGTCAAGATAGCTGACCCAGCACAGGTGATGCACTTCACAAACATCATTCAGGCAACATTCTTTTCTGGGTCAGATCAAGGGGCCATCTAAACCAGCAGAAAACAGCTCTGATATCACAGAAAAAAATCTAAGAAATAAGTATGGGATAGCCGTTCTCAAGTCTTGTCTTCTAGCTTCCAGTGATTCATTTTCTTTTCACTGTAGGCAATCTTCCCATGAAATTCTAACCCCAACTGAGCACACTGGAAGCTGATAAATCCCAAACCAAACCCACAATCTTCTATCAGTTTCATGGCAAAAAACACCTCATATTTATAGCAGTAACAAGCTTCTAGTTCTTGAGGTACAATACTGAGCCTTCCCTGGTGCTGACAACACCAGTACCACACTTGCATGAGTCACTGATTTGAAAACTTAGTGGCATTCACATATTGGACAGAGGCTGACATTAACCTGTGGTACCTAGTATTCCAGACAGGACACCTTATTTCTGGAAGGTCATCGATCTTTTCTAACAAAGACAATTGGCGTGAAAGTTTCTCACACAAACAAAAGCTGTATGCCAAGGAACACACTATCCATTTTCAGAAGAAGCAGGACCCTGAAAAACAAAGCAAAAAAAAAAAGAAACACAAACAAACAAACAGCATGCTGGACATACAGACACACAAAAACCAAAGCAGCAACAACAACAAAAAAAAACCCCAAACACAACAGCCAGGCTGTTTGTACTGTTTAATCCCATATAGGAAGCAAATGGGAAAAAAAAATGGAAATGGACCAACCTTCATGGAGGCTTGGTCCCTCAAGTCAGGCTCTCAGAAACTTGCTCAGCTTTTACTTGCAAACTCCAAAATTCAGAAGCCTTGAAAGTCTTCCACTGCAGCAAAAGGCAGAGCTTTAAAAAACTACAAGACTTTAATTAGACATTAGGTAAGATAGCCTTTCCCAGTCCATCCCCTAGGATATGTTCAAAGGGAGCTGCATTTCACACACTGAAAACATGAACAACTTTCAGCACTTGTAAACATCAGTCTGGGGAAAGAAAGGAAAAAAGCATTAACTTTCAAGACTTTGCTTCTACAATCTGACAGAATCAAGCAAGTGGAAAACTCTACCAACCTATCTCTGAAACACACCACAACATTTTAATTAAAACAGTTTTGTGCTTGTGTCTTTGATCTAGGATCAAAGTGATCACCCCATAAAAAGCCGAACCAAGTATTCAGGTATTTCAAATGCTGAATAACAGGCCAACTGAGGATTAAAGGTCAGGCCAATAGCCTGAAACATAGTTAAAACAGACAATGCTAAAGAACACTTAGATCTTCCCAAAACACAAATAGCCTTCAGGCTTGCTGTAAGTTTACTCAAAGTGAGACAGCATGATCTATCAAGTTACACCCCAGGCTGGATGCCTAAAGACAGGGTTGTGCTCATGACTACAGTACCAATTTGCTACATGATCTACTCTTTTGGATTCACCTGTATTTCCCTACTGACAAGGCAGATTTATTCTGCAGTTTTACATGACTATCACAGGTCCAGCTCCCTATGGTATATATATCATTTTAGTTTGGGCTTCCTGTTATCTGTTCAGAATGCTTTTGCTTGCTGTTTGTCATACAGATGGAAATGAAGCTGAGGTCTCCTCAACAATCATGGTTCCTCAGGGACTATATATGAAATTGTTATTGCTCACATAATAAATTCCCTGAGAATAGCATATCGATGAAGCCAAGAACGCTC
>NW_010414444.1:33091-57292 GCF_000710305.1 Buceros rhinoceros silvestris
GCTCTTCCCAATGATTTATTTACTTGTTGACTTTAAGTTTCCCTTCCATGTAAGAGCTTTTTGCCTTTTTTTCATCAGAGATAAACAAGCATCTGAAAAGTTCTTCTAGTTTAATACTGGGTTATCGGATAGTCAAAGCATTAACAATAATTCTTTGAGGACCACTCATGGTCTAATTATCAGATTTTGACTGAGATTGCAACAACCACCAGAGCCTTTATCACACGTCTGTCAGAGCAACTAAACCTGAGCAGTAACTTTGCCGACATGTCCTGAATCTCTCTTCTACCAATGCTTTTTGAATTATCTCCAATTTGCATCATCTGTCTGCAACAAATCTCATTCAGCTACATGTGAGAACAGGTATTTCTCAGTATGGTATCATAGGAAATAATCATTGGTACTTCTACTCCTTGCATCAACCTGATACTATAGTACTACTGTACAGATACTAAGAATTACCTTCAATACGTGAACTACTCATCGACTATATTATTTGTTATTGTGCCAATGTCAGTAGTATCTTTTAACGTTACCAACATATAGAACTGCATTGTGAAAAGTTGATGACGTGGTTTATGTCATCCAAGGATTAATGGTTGCTCACCATCTGGACAGCTAATAACCTTATTCATGGTCCTGGGCTTATTTAGAAAGCAGGTATCTTTAAGACAGAGGACTTGGGTCCTTGACTTCACTTTATGTAAATCATGAGATCATAACCATGAATTATGCATTTTGCAGGAGATGCTTTTATGACAGTTTGCTCAATGAAGTTGCTCTTCATTGTAACATAGTTCACCTTGAGAACACACCAAAGTTAGCCACAGCATATGGTGAATAATTTACACTAAGTGGTGGACAGAATGGAGATCTTCCTCCGGATGGAAGATCAGATCTCCAGTCCTGTAGAACTTCCTCAAACAAAAGATTCAACGATTTTCTGGTATTACTCAGAAGGTTCAATGCTATCCAGATGCATTACCTTATTCAGAAATTCATTACATTACCATTCTGAGATGTCAGTCTTGGTCCTTGTCTTTTATTCTTAAAAAAGGACTAATCTTTAAATTAGAAGGAAAAAATATAAACTTCGCCATTGTTATATTTCTGCTGTTTCAGACTAAGCCAACTGATAAGCATTTTCCTCAATTCTTGCCCAAAACATTTCCGCAAATAGCTACAAAAAGCACTCAATATTCAGATGAGTTGCAGAGCATGTAACAATCCATAATCATGGCTATAGCAGTTGTCATCTCTGTATCTGCTCCTCCATCTGGTAAATGGGTTGAACCATACCAATCTTGGAGAAAGACGAAGAAATTATTAAGTTCCATCAAGTTATATAGGAAATAAAGGAGTTTTAACACTTCACATACTGGTGTATAAAATATCTTTCAAATGAGGATCACTTGTTACTATTTTAAAATATTTCATCTGATACTTAATACATAGAAAAGAAATAATGTGCATATACAAGACATATCATATCTCAGATCTCCTTTTTTACCCCAGACCTCTTCCCTCTTCCATGTAATTTTTGTACAAATAGTTATGTTCACTCAGAATATTCTTAGGAATATAAATTGCTGTAATACAAGAGTTGCTAGCTAGTGAGATCAGATGTGCAATTTGTCTAATACCGTGATATAGATAATAATGTGTTATACCTTATCTCTGGTTTTAATTTTGTCTGTAGATTTGTAAGGCTGGATTCTTCCGAGTTACGTGATTGCAAACACATGCCTTAACTTTTTTCCCCCCACAAGGTATTCTTCAATGCTTGTTACAGAAGAGTGAGTGATTACTAACATTTCCTAAAGGAAAGGCTAGAAGCTGGAAATGCAACCACAGAAGTGCCGTAGCAGCCTGGAATAATTTCAGAAGGGAAGGAGAACACAGGGCACAAGACTTTCTATGCTCTATTACGGAAGTCTCTTCAGTACAACCAAAGCATAATTAGAAGCTCATAAACATTACCATAGCCTTTTTGGATTAATTTGCAGTCTGTGTCTGGTCATCTGCAGTGACCAGAAGTGAACAGAAGGAACAGTTTCAAGAACAGAACAAAAAGTAAAGGACTTTAAACTTACTGTTCTTTGAGCAGCTAAACTAATCAGCCTGGTGTCTCCTACGTCCCTCACAATCCCCAGTTTTCCTTCCTGTTCCTAAAGTCTGTCATTGTAATAGCCCATACTCTCCCAACATCCCCAGAGCCATGCCACTATATATACAAGTTTATTCCTAGACTTCTCAACACTCTTATCTTGCTCCCTTTTCTCCCAAATAGTGATGTATCTAGCTCCTTCTAATAATACATATTGAAAATAAAAGCAGTAAGAGCAGAACTCAACCTTCCTTCTTCACAATGGGGGCATCAAGATGGGTCTCTTCTCATGAAGAGCTCAGCAGTCTTAAGATCTTGCTTTAAATTGCCTAGAAGATCCATAAGCTATTAGAGCACAGATAGAAATGAAGTAACGGCATATGCCTCATTTCCTTAAGCAGGCAAGCAACAAATTACATAAAAGGATGCATTTTACAGAAAAATGCTCATGTCACTGCTGTGTGCCATCTAACATTTTTAAATTTACAACTTCTGTCCCCTAACACACATGTATTTAGAAAAGGCAGACAAAGGAAGAACGTCAATATAAAAATACCCAAAATGATTTCTTAAGCATAGAGGCAGACATCTCAACAGTAAGAAGCTAGTTTAAATAAATAAATAATATCAGTAATATTTAGCTACATAACAGCAATCAAGTTACCAGTGACATGCTTTGCTGCCTTGACAGTAACTCAACATAAAAAAGATTTTTTAAAATGTTCCCTGTCATGTAAATGAGCTAAAATGCTGCTTCCTGAATAAAACAACATGTAGACAATGCTATGCTACACACAGCAAGTCCCCATAAACAGAATGTGCCGTTAATAACAGAGATAGTGGAAAACTGCCACCTTATACACTTTGTTATTTTGCACTGTTCTCTGAAAGAGTAAAACACTGACACACTTCAGGAAAGATCAAGAAAAAGACTTGTCAATTCAATTTCCCAAATGAATGTCATCTTTGACATCTCCCATTCCTTAAGAAACTTCATGACTTAAGTGGGGGGTTTGTTCTGTTTTTCCTTAAGAAAAAACAATCAAGATAATTATAGTAATTGGTAAACAGATGAGTAAGAAATCCCAGAAGCAATCCCATATTAGAAAGCCACACTGGATATTACTGAGGAATACTGCTCTATAATGTTCCTGGTTGACTCATAGGTGTTTATTTTGCTCTTTTTCCTTTCTTTAAAGAAAAATTTTCAGAAAACAAGACTACACATTTAAGAAGGTCTTAAAACGTCATTTAATCCAGCCTGCTGCTGGTCACTGCTGCTACAGACATTCACATAACTTCTTTAACTAAGACTTCCAACAGCAGAGACTCCACAGCCTGCCCCACACAACTAGTCTACACAGTTTCCTAACTACTGGTTGATACAGCTTGCAGCTGCTTCATCTACTATATATTTCTTTTGCTTACTTGTAAGTGCAGCATGCAAAAACATCCAGGTGTTTAAGGCAAGATGCATCTCATCCACAGCTCCTCTGATATATACAAGGCCTGACGCTTTTACAAAATCAGACTGGTTTGACAAGAGCTGCCCTCAATCAAGACACCTGTATTTATTTATTTTCTAAGTATTTGCCAAAGATTGGGAGCTCCAGCACTTTTCCTGAATTTGTTAGGAAGATTGTAGTTCTCTGATTCTCCTCTTTCCTTGCCGCACTCTTACATTCTTCCATCTTTCTGAGACTTCTTCCTTAAATGTTTTCTTGAACGTGAATATTTCACCCATTTCCCTAAATGCTTAAAGATGACATTCATCAGGATTGTTACCGAAAACCAGAAGAAACTCCTTAACCCCAATGTAGCATTAAGCAGCAGCATTTCTTTATTCGCAGCACCAGATGCACAGGGGATCATTCCGCCTATCGTGCATGCCATATGCTGTCTCAACCAAAGCTTATATGGCCTGATTATACACATATTCAGTATTTTTCCTGGAATAATCATACTTATTCATTCTATTTCTTGGAACTGATTAATATTTTTGCATAGTCTTTATGCATGCGGCCTGAGCTCAGAGACACTTTCATGGTGGATTACAGAGGGCCCTGGAGGTTGCAGAAGAGGTATTCCTCGGTGTCCTTATCCCGAATTCAACACGCCTTCTGGTTTCAACCAGCCTTCAGACTGTTCTGTTTTGTCTTCATCCATCTGCTTTCCCCAGCTGTTCAGATTCTTCTCATTCTTTCCTAGATCGCCAAGTTCTTCATATCTCTATTGTACAGGCTGGTATTTACAAGGTAACGTAATAAGGATCAGCCAATACAACAGCAATCTTTCCTTTCCTTTTTCTATCCCTCTGTCATCTACAATAATCATGCTAGCTACAAGGGAAGATCACCTTTAAATCCATTTTTTGCCTTTTAATCATTACCCATAGACTTCCACAGTCAAAGTCAACTGCAGTCTGGATCTCAGAACAAGTATGCACAACCTTGATAAACCCATGTCACTCCTATTAATAAGCCAATATAAATATTCAAGCCTCTGAGTCACTTCACCAAATTTGTTATAGTATGTAACTTTGACCTAATAAGGATTTTAATTCTTCTTATTTATTGTGCATCTTGTATGGCATTTAGAAATTTAAGATGGGCAGCAGACTCCTTCCTTTTCCTCTTCTCTCCCCAATGAGTCCATCAATCATGAACTAGATATCAAGATATTCTTGAGGTAACCAAGTGTATATATTACTTCAACATTATTATGCCATTTTTACAACACTTCATTGACTCTCATACCAAGTTTTCCAGAAGAGATAAAAGCTACATTTCCATCCTAACAATGACTAACTCAAAGTAATCCATAACCAGCATCCTTCTTGCTCATCTACCAAACCAGATGTTAACCCCAAAAAACAAAAACCACAGCCAGCTATGAAAGCAGAGTCCCCCTCCACAGTAGGGCCTGCCTTTGATAAACAAAAGGAGGTTACCATATCCAAGAAAGGACCCACACAAACTACATCTGTGATGCTTTCACCCTGCCTCACCCCCCGACATCCAAGGACTGTGTTTTTCTGTTAAAGCTCCCAAGCAAACAAATTATATTTGGTACACTCTCTCAAATGTAAGTGGACAGAAATAATTTCCATTGAAAGTGGAACAGATTAGCAGTAGTCTTTTTGCAAAGAGTATTAAGACCTCCAAAACTCAAAGTATAATTCAAAAGTAAATCTCTTTCAAGAGTATAATCAATTGTATTTTGAGACCTATGAAAGTATGTTGGGAAAACTAAACTGTCTGTCTTCTTGCTCTTAGAAAAAGATAAAAGGAAAGAAAAGTAGAGCTTTGTTGTTTTGTTTGGGTTTTTTAACCTTGACACATTCAGTAAGACAGATTTCAAGGAACCTTGCTCAAATTACTTTAAATCTGTCAAAAAAAGTGTCACAGCCCTAGACTTTACTGTTACTATTGACTTTTAGAAACACATAGCACTTATTACAGCTGTACTTAATTATGATTAGTGTTATTTTCCTACACTACTTCACACTCTACTTTTGCAGAAAAAAATGTCATCGAATTCTCCTAAGATCTGAAACTGTCTGTATACACAGACAGTGACAAGAACCTGTAAGCAGTGAGAGATACTGAAGAAACATTTTTCTACAGAAAAAGGACATATACATTTTACAAGCACCCACAAAAACCACACTAACTAGAAAGAGCGGAAGTATGTGTATGGATGTGCAACACACAGATCCCCATCTCATTTTCTTAGTAATTAACTAAATTGTTAGGAATTCATAGCAATATTCAATAGTTCTCACCCTGTACGCTGTTGTGTATCTTTAGTGCGTGTCCAAGCTCATCCTTTTGTAAACTTGTACTAGATCACTGTCCCTGCAGAAAATGTGTTTAAAAAAACCCAAAATACAGCTTGGAGAGTAGGAAAGAAGACTCTGTACTGATTGCAGTCCCCAGTCTCAGGGTGTCACAAATCCAGGACTCGGCATGTGGTCTAAGAATTAGCTGTTCTCTTTATCTCAGTTTCCAGAGGTTCTGTGATACACAAGAATAACTGGCTTCCATGGAATTTGGGATTGCCATCAGAACAAGCATTATCTTCGAACATCCAGTACTGGCAAGATTTAAAGGATTCCTTAGTTTATGGACACAGGAAATTTAACATAAAACTGAATTTCTGAACTGTCTTTCCCTTCCTTCCCTCCTCCAAGAGTAGATACTAAATTAAGTTTACATATGAAGATACTGATTTAAACAGTTCTTTGGGAAGGGAGGAAGGGTTCTTCGTTGTTTTCATTAAACCTATATTATTGTAATTTAGAAAAAAAGGCATGACAGCTTACATGATGCCAAATAAGACAATGGCAATAACTTTAAGGAACTACTAATAGCCAGATCCTTCTCCTCTGCAAGAGCAGGATGTACGTGAATTACTCGTTTGTTTAAAGTAGTACCATCTCAGCCATACTCTCTCCTACAATTGCCTCACCCAGTAAGATGTATCTGTTGTTTTAAACTGAGTCCAAGAAGTGGATGAGCATCAGATTGCCTCTACCCCCCTGGACATGGAAACAGGGGGAAGGAAGCTGTCTGCCTGTGAAAGTAATTCATTATACAGGTACACACCATATAAACTTTCCAGAAGATTTCTAAGACAAAACCCACCAAAATCCTGTTTTATGTTAACTCCCAAAAAATCCGCAAAATTTCATCACTACTTAAAAATGGAAAATCCAATTGCCAGTAAGCAATGTATCTGCATTGTTAATACTCTATTATCTGGCTTTGGGATTCAGGGAAAGAAAGAGATACACTTTTTGCAGATTTCTACCCTTTCAGCCTTTTTCTTTTGCCACTGCCTTAGTATTGCCTCAATGCAACTTCTGTATTTAGGGTTTTGTTTGTTTATAAAAGATGTTTGGCGAAGTCAAATATCATTCACAATATACCAAAACCATACATATTTTTTTAAAAGTAAATTATATGGGATATTCTGTACTACCAGCAAGCCTCCTTCTTCTTCCTTGTAGCCTTTTATTAAAATCTAATACTAACACCAGATTAATATGACAGCCATGAGTATACAAACTAAGTTACAAAGGAAATAAGCTTTTATTACTTTTCCAAAGATATAGCTAGCTTAAAAGAGGGATGATGAAAATCGCTGAGGGGAAAAAATAAAAAAGGAAAAATAAAAAAAGAGTGTTATTGGAAATAAATTCAAATGGTTAAAGAGTTAATTGGATTGCCAGACTTACAGTTAATACAGCAATCCTTCTTGCACAAAGACTTAACTTCAGCTGTGTACTTCCCCATGTATAAACTAAGAGAATTTAAACAAAACTTTTCTTTAGCATTTGAGATGTTTCAATTCTTATGATAGAGTTATGCACTAGCGCATGGTACCAATACAGTAACAAGAAATAGAACTGGATTAGTCAAACACCAAAAAAATGCATAACAAACAGCCCCAAAATAGGTTTTGTCCTGCTGGAATTCTCCAGGAGTATTGTGACATCAAATGCAACAGTTGCAGAGCTCAGCTGGAGGAGTCCTTCTCAAAAAGTCATTAGGCATCAGAGACTGAGTCATTCTTTAGCGAGCATTAATGACAAAAAGTTTCAGTGCCATTTGTGAAGTCGAATGTTAAACTTCTTCTAAACCATTAAACAGATGTTCCAGCTCTTATGCTAGCATGACTTTATTCCTAATTACATCCTACTAGGAGCCTGTTGTTCCCGCGACTCTGCACAGGTCTCAAACTTCAGCTGAAACTTTTCTCATCTCCTTCCACCTTTGCAGTTCTTCTTGTCAGTTCCCTCATAAAGGGCAACCACAGCTAACAGCTATGCTGCTAACGAAGCAGGGTCTCACATAGAGATCTCACACAGATGAGACAAGGCTACAGAAGTGACAGCAGCAGAGGAAGGAGAAATGTGTTTCACAGGCAGGTCTGAGCACCAGGAAAGCACAGTGGTGGGATGGGATGAAGTGCACAGGAGAAAGAGGCCAGACACAATTCCAACTATCCTGGTTACATTTAGTTCCACAAAAAAATTGCTGGGAAGGAATTACTGGTTGGTGTAGGTTAACAGCCTATTAATCACAGAACAGGTCTTTAGAGTGAACTGTAATTAAGCCTTTTCCCTCCTTTACGCCCCCTTGCCCTTAAAGGCCATTTACTGCACATCCTTCTGCCCCTTAGAGGCCCACGAGGCTGGGGATGAAACAAACAGAGCTCTTTAAAGATTTTTACAAGACATGACTGCAAATGACTTCCAGCTGAAATGTTAGAAATCTTTTCAAGTAAAGTGACTTGATATGACTCATTTGCTATTGTCATAAGCCTGTGGCACAAAACATCTTAAAAAAGGTAGTTTTGTCTAACTGCTTATTAAATAGAGTCGATTTTTATATCACTATGTTTTTATTTTCCTTCTACATATGAAATTATCTAATTTCTCAACAATTAAGCAGTTAGTTCTAATATACTCCTGCTGATTCAAATAGAAAACAATACAAGCAAAAGGGTATAATCTTTATTAGGTCAATGATAGTTTCAGTAGGTTGCAGTAAATTAAAAATTTCATTACACGCAATTAAGCTACTTCATTAATATAATTGCCATTCTTCTCACTCTTTTAGCTTAATGTATTTAGGATATGCAAATAATTGAGACACACACATACACGCACATACGTATACCTTTCACCTACTATCCCAACATTGCTTGTAGGTAGAAATCAGTAATGGGCTTCTGAAGGCCAGTGAAGAAACTACACCTAAAAGCTGCTTCCCATCAATGAAAGCTGCCCATCATGGGCAACAGTGTAAGACCTGCCTTCACAGATGTGTAAGTAAAACGCATGGGAGCCTATATGAGCCATAATGGCTCATTACTTATTCATTCTCTTAATAAAGCAAAGCCTATTTGTTTTCTAGTTACAGAGCCTGGACAAGGATCAAATCCTGGACTGAAATCTGAAATACCACACCACTGCAAAACGCTGCTCCAATAGCTGATAGAACATCCATCTGTTCTTGGAAACCTGAAGTTTTACTTTGCAAAAGAGGGAGTTGCATTATGAAACTAGCAAAAAAAGTCCAAGAATGTTATGATTGTCTGTCTTGCAGAAGGGAAGCAATTTTCAGCCAAGTAATTGGTACATTTTCTTAGTGCATTATGTTTCTCAAAACCTGTTACTGTAGGTGGAGATTAGCATCCCTCTTCAAGAGGAAAATAACTTGTCTTCTACAGTGACTGGAGCTGTCATTCCACGAGCTGACAAATGTTAACAAACCCTGGAGGTGCTCTTTACAAACACCTCAAAAATAAATAAATATATTCAGATCAAGGATCCAATGACCAAAGAAAGATTATAAATAGAAGGAAGATATCGCAGTTTGAATATTCATCATATATCCATCCATTCCAACACAAGAAAACTATTTTAAAGTAGCTTAACCACCATTAAAAACTAATACTGAACTTCCCCAGAGAAAGAACACAGACATATTTATTTACAAAACAAGAAGTCTGCTGTACCTTCCATTTTGTAGGTAACATAAAAAAAAAAAGGAACTAGACAACAGTTCCTTTCCAGCCATTCAATCTACTAATTTGTTCAGATAGATTAGCAATTAGATCTTTTTCATTACATTATGTTTTTGTTGTCGCTTATCACATTCTCACATTTTTGAATGTGCTTCCAATGCTTGTGACAACAAAACACAAAGCTGAACTGCATTATCCCACATGCTAAAAGCAGGTCCAAAGTCCATGCAAATCAATTTGTTCAAATTAATTTATTAAACCACAGTAGGTACCATAATTTGTTTCAACTATAATGCCAACACCCCAAGACACTGTCTATATGTATAACACACTTAAACATTTAAAATTTCAACAATAAAACTGATCTTTGTTTAAAAAAATTATAGCAACACCCTAATATACAGAACATAAAAAGACAGGCAAATATATTCAATTCTTCTTTGCAAGAAATTGTCAATCATGGAACAAGGTGCTTTACTAAGATTTTGACCGGGAAACTCAACTTTCTCTTACCCTTTCCTCAGTACTTCAGAATAGCAGCTACTAAAATGAGAACCAAATGATAAAGCTTCTTGAGACTTTCGTTAGAAGCCAACTACCAACATGTCACAAAACCTTAGCTGAAATTACAACTACACAGGATGTAGGACCATCTTCAGAGAACTATAATCTGAACTACAATCAAAACAGAAAAAGAATTAGCCTCCAATACAGCTCACTAATGTAAAATCTGAGAAAAGTAGTAAAGGAACAGACTGGGAGATTCTCATTTTACTTTCAAAATTTTTCATTTCTCAGTCTCCCAATGTAAACCAAGGATATAGCTTTAATATTAATCTGATAGGGCACTAATTTTATAATAGAAACATAAGCAAATCAGCCTGGCAACTAGTTTAGTCCAGGACTATAACTAGCTCTTTCAAATGAACCAAGAAGCACAACACAGAATTCTCAAAGCATTTAAAGAATCTCCTTCTTCGAAGAGATGGATCTTGTCTGTTCTGATCAGAGCTAGAATTGAACACTAACTCTGAGCACATGATCATCACGTGACTGGCTCTGTCCAAGATACCACTCGACATAAATCCACAGGCTCTGAACAATGAGATTTAGCAACAGCTGGTTTAAAATTAGGCTGTAGGAAATTGGGGATGGAGGACTTCATATATAATGACTTCAGTCTTATTGAAAAGCATCTCGGTGATACAGAGGACAAAATAATACGGATTGAGGGCATGCAAAAAGGCAACATTTTTAGGGTCAAACTATGCCTGCTTTGGGTAGTTAAACAAGAAAATGGCAGCTTCAAATCAAGAACTGCAAAATACCCTGTTGGATACAAAGCAGAAATTCACATTTCCTTAGCTCTTCTTCACCTCCTCCTTAGGTGGTCTGAACTTCCCACCAGATGCAGTGCCTAGTTTTAACATTTTCTTTCAGTTACTGTGAAAACAGAACCAGATTAAATCTCCCCCTTCCAGAGGCAGAAGGGACTCAAGACAGCTCACTATGGATGAGATACACCTGCTCCACCAAAAAAACGTCTCCTTTATCCTCCTACACTTGGCCAATTATCTAAATCCTGCAAAATTTAAGGAACAGACTTCTAGCAGAAAGATAAAGACACCAACATTTTCTTCTGCTGATTAGATGAAAATGGGAGACAAACCTAGACCATTTAAGCCTCCAAAAGGCTTAAATGAAAGATTAATTATCATTTACTTCAGTTCATTCCATGTAAGTCCATAGAGTGGAGAAAGGAAGGAAGCTGTGATACCTTATCAATCAATGAAAGGTCATTATTTCCAAAGTAAAAGTAATTCATGAAAAGATTGATATGTATTGCAGAAAACAATTATGTAATATAACATTCAGTATTATATACAGAACACATTCTGATATTATACAGGTTAAGAACTGACTGTTCCTCCTACAGAGTGTCACATCCACACAGCCAGAACTATTTTATAATTTTTACACCGTTAAGTAGGACTGGGATTACTCATTAGCTGGTTGAGGCCTGCACTATGTTGCATGCGCTGACTTGGTGCAATGCCCATTATTAGTGACTTTTCTGATCATATAACTTCCTTGTTTGCAAATAGAAACAGCTTTTTATGATTAATCATGGTGAGATGCCAATTTAACTTATAATGGAACAAGAAAGATGCAGGAGTAAGCCAAAAACTTTCTGATACTAAACAGCAGGTTGCCTGATGTCTTCAACATCAGCATTTAAGTTCACTGCAGCTCAACTCATTTTTTTATCAGAGGAGATTTATATCAAACAGTGGGAAGGCATGTCATCCTTTGGTTCTGTCTAATAGAATGACCATCAAGAACAGAGATTATAATAAGGAACAAATAAAAACACAGGTAGAGAAACATTTCAAGTGCTATCAAAACATAAATGTTACTCTAGTGCTACAAGTATTTTCTAAATATCTCACTCTTTGAGGTATTTCTTGATAGGAACATTTTCTTTTCTCTTGTAATTGAAGTGTATATATTTTATATGCATGCAATCCAGTATCAAGCTACATAATTTGCTCTGTCTTATGGCATTCTGAAGGAAAATTTACTGTTCATTTGTCCTTTTATTCCCACCTTAAGCTGAGATCCCAAAAGCTGTAAGACAGTGGTGACTGCAACATTCACAAGGGAATTTTGATGATCTCCCATTTAAGGTGAAGCTTGGTACATACCATGTTCTCATTTACATGTTATCTTAGAACAGTTTGGGTTGGAAGAGACCTTGAAAGGTCATCTAGCCTAACACCCCTGCCATTGGCAGGGACATCTTCGGTATAATGAAGGCAGCACCATTTTTTCTTCACAATTCTTCCCCCTGAAAATACTTCTGCCTTAACAGAGATTGAAATTTATGTTTGAAAGACAAGCTTGCTTCTTTCTTTTATAAACAACACAAATAACTATCCTACAAAAAACTTTCACCACTAGTAGATTGACTTTAGTTGGTCAACAACTGTCCGGAGGATTTCCTACCACATATTCTCTCCCATTTCATCTTCGTTCTAGGGAGGCTGGGAAGTCTGCCAAATGCTAACCCCAAGCAGTAAATTCAAGCTTAATTTTACAATAGACAGTCTACGCCTTTATCCAAGGAACTTGCACTTCATTTTAGATAACATTATACTTCTACCTCACACACAGTCCTAGAAACTGTAACTGCATTCCTACTTCCTAACAATGAATGCAGCCTGGAATGAAGGTGGAGAAAACATGCTGCCACCTCCCTGATAACCACTTAAGGTATAACTTCATACGTGAGACGGTGTGAGCACTAACCACAGACCCAAGTCTGACATTTTAGACCAGACTTGCTTTCTCACCACACATCACAAATAAAACCTTTTTTCTAAGGTATATAAAAAGTTTTTCAAAGGTCTTAAGTCTAGTTCACAGAAGCACGAGATGAAAAGTGACAGCTCTCCAAACAACAATCACAAAATACGTTGGGTTTTTTTTAAAATGTGGACAGGTTAAAAAATGCTTATCTCACATCATGACAGAAATACAGATTTAATCTTTTTTAAATGGCACAATCTTCTATGGAATATCGATTTAAATAACAGTATACCAATACTGCAGCTCTGACAGCCCACATTAAGTGAGCAACTCAGAAAATAATTGGGTTTTCTTCACTTCGCCAATTAAAAAAACAATGTAGAATCTAAAAGACTAGCTACTGAAGCAAAAGGAGAGTGAGTTTGGAACAACTTACTTGTTGCGTGCAAGACCTGCACACACTTTCCTTAGAAACTACCACAGGTCCTAGTCCTGCTTTGCAATTTTTGCATTGTGGTATTGCCTCCTTTTTCCTCTTTAAAAAATTATTCCTGTTACGTGCATTTTCTGCTTTTGAAAATGATAGTATTAGACTACTCAAAATGAGGAAAAAACACCTTAAGAGTGAAATCTTGAAAAAGAAAAATTACATTTTCTCACCGGGAAACAACAACAACAAAAGTAAGTAAACAAGTAACGATATTTCCCCTCAGTATATTATTTGATTAATAGCAACTCCTATGAAACACTGATTCATATGCCAAAATATTTTCAATAGCTTTGAAATATTTGACTATGCAATACAGAAACATATGGAAAAAATCTCAAATTTTCTCTTTGTTCAAACATACAGCAGTGAACATACCTTTTCAAACACAGCACAATTACTTAACACAGGGACATTTCCCTGCTTTTAAGACAGAACTTTTTTGTTCAAAAATGTTTGACATGACCAAGTCAAAAAAAAAAAAGTTCACATCCAAAAAGTCCCTCCCTAAACCCCCTCCCTATTGTTCTACCGCATTCCATTCCTGTTACATCAAACCAGTATCTGTGACAAATTAACTCTGCCCCGAAGGCCAGTGTATTTCTATTAACAACTTATTATGGAGGAAAGTAAGAACAGCACAGTCAAGAGCTCTACCCATCAGACAAAGCAAGCTGTCATTCTGCTTAACTTCTGCAACGAATGTCCTTAGATGCACAGGAGAGAAAAGAAACACCATTTGGCATTTAAACTTGAGGTGCCAGGAAGCATTAAAGCAGAAAACAAGCCTGGATTGATTACTCCGATTTTAAAAGGTCAAGAATTGCTAAGGGTTTTTTTGTTTGTTTTAATGGATATTTAGTTGATTAACAAGGCAATTGTTTTAAATTGTAAATTATAACCCTGTATAATGGGTACTGCCTTAATTAGATTTTAACTATATGCTAATTTGAAAGTAGGAGGTTTTGTTTCATGCTTTCTCAAGGTCCGCTAATAAAGACTGCATATGCCATAAAAATACTAATTCACATCAACATAACTACCATTTGTAACAGAGTATATCTTTGTAACATAAAGTGCAGGGCTTCCACAAACAATGACCATTTTGAAACATATAAATTTCATTTGAAAACGCCATTTTTCCTTCCCTCGTATGATCAGTGATCTATAGGAACCCTTTTCCAAAGGGACATGAAGGGGAGCAGGGCACAGAAGAACACAACTCCAGTAAAATAGGACGACCAACTTGTAAAGGCTTCATCTGTGCTGTGTGGATTCAGACTGCATCACCAAAATCAAAGTCTGGCTTGGTCTTAAAATCAAACCAAAGATCTTCTAGAATTAACAGTTTAAAACTTACTCGCCTTCAACATCTCACTCAGGCTTTGTTCATGGACTCAAACAAACTCATAACCTTTTTTTTCTTTAACAGATTGTACCAATCATTTAAATTTTAATCCTAACAAATTTACCACAGTGACGACCAAAGAAAAGAAAGACAGTTTATCAATATAATCAGTGGTAAAATAGCTGCAGTGCTATTTGATCTCACCTTTGAAAAACAAACTTTCTCAAAAGCACTTCTCCTTAAAGAAAATGAACGTTCTTCAGGCAGCAATGTCAAATTTAAGTCACTAGAAATAAAGAAGGAATAAGACCAGGACACCTGATATATATCCACTGACAATCCATTAGACTAGGAGATTAACAACATCCAAACCAGCCTCACCCTTACTTGTCTGGGTTTGGGGTGGCAGGTCACAAATCCAAAGGAGCATTCAGTCAGCAGGGAGCAGAGGACGGCTGCACAGCTAACGGGATGTGTCGCTCCAGCACCCAGCCCCTGTGCGGGAACAGCTGATGTACAGCCACCACTGAAAAACTGCCTTAATTTGGTGGTTATCACCTAGCTCTCTAATGTCTTGGTAACAGGAAGAAGCATAAATACATGCTTAAAGATGTTACTGACATCAGACAAAAGTTAAAGGCTAATCTCCCTTCCTTCACATCAGTTACTCCAACGGAAAATAGGTACGGAGGTGGTTCTGTCAAACCCGACCTCTGCAGCTGCATCGCTGCCTGCAACCACTGACCAAAATTACTCACACAGACTGTTCCTCCCTTTCCCATATCTCAATTTTACATGCACAGCCATCAAAATTCATCTTCAGAGTTTTGATGAACAGAAGTATTATCACATTGATTAACATGTACTTAAGGAAACCAGTTTAGGCTTGGCTGTTTCAGGAAGGCTTTATGTTAGGGCAGGATTAGCCACTTCTTCAGAGGTAAATCTGTCACTACACAGCAGATACAGAACCTATAAAAAATTACTAGTACCTCCTCATGCTTCTGAAGCAACCACAAATCAAAGATCTAATGAAAAGCAAAAGTAATGCCTGTACACTTGTCCCCATTATACATCCCTTCAGAAGTTTTCTTCTGGGCAAAGTGCATCTGAAAATACTTCTAGAGGTTATATGTTCAGAAGTCCAGAAACGGATACAGCAAAATGCTCAAATAATCCCAGTGGATTCTAAAATCAGAGCAAAACTGCACAGGAAGTCATACTCAGCAATGCAAAGAGATGTGGGAAGCAAATAAATCTGGATTTGCCCAGACTGCCCACCTGGAGCCATTAGTCACTTCTACATTTACACTGGTACGTCAAAGACTGTGGTAGTGAAAATACATGTTCCTCTTCAAGCTGCACATCTAACTTCCATCTTACCACGAAATTGCTTTATTTGTGTCCTAAGCAGCATTCTAGACAGTACACTTATGACTTCTGTTATGACCTGGGTTCTGTTTTGTTATTTTGGGTGTTTTGTTGTTGCTTTCTTTAACTTGAAGACACTTTATTCTACCCTTACACAAGGAAATTGCTCCTTTCCATAGTGCCCTGTCAAGGCAATCTTGAATAATAAAATGGTGCTAATGCTTCACAATGAGATTTTCTGTTGGTGCCCAGAAACACATCTGCAGGAAAGGGTTGATTTGTACACTCAAATAATAATGTTCGTATCCCCTCTCCCTCACAGCTGCTGATTATTACAAGCTGGAGGTGAAACATACTCGGAGACGCTGGTTCTGAAAACACAGCCCTTAAATACTGCCCTTTTATTGCACTGTTTAACTTTTGATCTGACTCTTGACACTTGCAGTTTCTAATCAAACACTTTTAAAAGCTTTCACATTTTAATTGAAGATACAGACAGGAATAGTTCAGCAGAACACAGAAAGAAAGACCTGCAGACCCATCTTGGGGCTGGCTGCCTCCAAAACCCCACCTGCTCACTTCACCCAGCAGATACACAGAGTGCTGTTGGAACGGAATTTATAATGTCCTCCGGTGTTAATAACTAGGATTTTCCAAAGCCAAGGGAGTTAGACAGACACCTGGGCTCAAAGCAGCGGCGTGCAGCACTGCTGTGCTTTCTGGACGCTGCGGGTGCGCTCGTGAGCAAATTCGTTTCAGCATGCCGGAGAGTCTGGTGTCCTAAGTCCTCTCCTAGCAACGAAGCAAGTATATGCTCAGCTTTTAGGACTGAAAGGCCCTTGGAGTTTAAGCGCATCATCCAAATACACTTTGGAAACAGGTGCTTGTTTAATGCACATGCATGCCTTTAAACAAACATACCCTTGGGACATTAACAGTGACCACCATCAGCTCATTAACATGGAAGATAAACTGCTTATGCTTCAACAGGATGAAAAAGCAAACAGAACTGATACAAACAATTACCAATTTCTTTCTGACTAATTTAACAAAATCATTCATGTTGGAAGGGATCTCTGAAAGTCACCTCATCTAAATCCCCTTCTCAAAGCAGCGTCAACTACAGCAGGCTGCTCAGGGCCACACAAAACTCTCTGGGCAGCCTAGTCCAGTGTTCCATCACCCTTAAAGAATAAATGTTTTTGCAGTCACAGAATTTCCTGTATTTCTGTTTGTGCCCATTGCCTCTCATACTGTCACTGAGCACCACTGAAAAGAGCCTGGTTCCATCTTCTTTACTCCTCCCACCACCCATCTGCTGCTTACACGCATGGGTAAGATCCCTATGAGCTTCCCTTCTCCAGGTGCTGAACACTCCCAGCTCTCTCAGACTCCCCTCGGAGTCAGATGCTCCAAGCTCTTTCATCATCTTCATGGCCCTTTGCCGGACTAAACCCAGCAAGTCCATATCTTGGTATGGAGCAAGACAGCACTAGACCCACCCATAGCTGTGTCTCACCAGGGCTGAGTAGAAGGGAGTAGGATGAGTAAGGGGGTAGTTTTAACTGGATTCACTGTTGCACACACCCTTCCCACATGGCTGAGATGGAATAACCAACCTAAATGTAAAAGCAATGCTTTCTCATACTTCTGAACTACAGGGTTTGAATTTATACCTCAAAATGTCATTTTATTAAGTTCACATTCCTGTGAAAGTAAAACCACTTTTATCCTGAGGTGTAAATTGGAAAGTTAACAAAATCTTTGGGCTTGTTACCACATAGGCCATAAAGCACAATACAATCAAAATTGCCCTTCCACTTGTCCAAGCCTATCAAGCTAATGCCAAAAGTGGTATACCTGAACAAGTATATTTCTATGGTATCAGAGAATTACAAAAGGAAAGAAAATCATATTTCATATAGAACTATTATGACCTCTAGCCTTCAAAACTGCCAATACAATAACATTAAATTTTCCCTTTGAGACATACATTAATAGCTATCCTTGGCCATGTGAAATCTACAGGGCTCCGTTTTTATATTTGTGTATGTATATAAATTACATTCCCACACAATCCTAAAAAAAGATGTTGTTAATCTTAGATCACAGATCTTGCAAAAAATCTCTGAGCAAGCATGAGAGTAAATATTGCTAAAGTTTGAAATTCATCCTGCAATGATTAACTTGCTTCTGCCATGTGTCTTGTGCAGTGGGTTCTATACGTTAGGGCAATGAAACTGCCTCGGTCTGCGTGGGCAGTACCCAACGTGCTGTCAAGGCTACTGAAATACAAACAGAAACAGTAAGGCTAAAACCAGCTTTTGAAGGCAAGACGTTTACACGTAGTTTAGAAAATAGATTTCCTGCCCTTTTTATGGAAGCTGAATTCCACCTTACCAGATCACAGTCAACTCTTTGTACCAGAACTTTATGTAAGACCCTGCATTACAAAACCAACTGGCATAAAGGGCATTTTTAAAGGAGCACCAGGGTAGTTATCAGAACAAACCACTTGCACCTTAACATGAATACAAGTTCAGGCTGCCTTTTTAAAAAAAGCTGGTCTTCTAACACCGTATAAATTTTCATTCCCTAATGCTTAATATTTTAGAAGAGAACTGACAGAATGAACAAAGGCATGAACGCATCCCATTTTTGTATTACGAGGAGAAACCCTTCTAAAAAAGTAATGTGGTCCCATGGTTCAAAATGGTGCCCAAGCTCCTGAACACCTTCAGAACTGTATGTAACACCATATGAGTGGATGTCTAGAGCATCCTCAGCTTAGGAAGTACTGAAGTGTCATGCATTATGATAGCCGGTAGACAGTCTGTAATCCAATCAAGCATCTGGTTAACTTCAAGTAGTTTGCAGCATTATAACTTTTTATTTGTCAGCTGTGACTATATGTATGCATGTGTGTATCTATATATGTATTTTTCTTTTCTCAGCAAAGGTTTACAACTACAGCAGTGAGTAAGTGCAAGTTCACTCTGGCCATGCTTTAGCAAGACATTTTTTAGTGGGGTACAATCAGTTTGCACACAGCATCATACATAACCCAATCCCATAGCCTCTCTGGCTGCTATTGTGCATCAGGTGCCTCTGCACCAAAAGACTGTTTAGCTACCTACTCTCACCTGCTTCGGTATTTTACTTACTTTGGGCTTTCTTTAGATTTTTCTAGATCTAGTTATGAAATACTAGTCAGTCAAAAATCTAATTTTTCTAGCAGTTATTCATAAAATTGGAGTTTCACGAACAAAAGCCCACACAAGCCTCAATGCCTTCTTTGCCACCTCCTAAAGTCCTAGTGTTAAATTCTTGGGATTCAGCAGAATGTAAAATTATTTCAGTTTAAGGTAAAGATCTGCCAGTGGAGTTTTGCCAAAGCAGAAGGTATTTGTCAGTGCCAGTCCTACCAGCATTTTATCTTTCCCAACAATTTCTGGTTCTGAGGTCAGTACCTGTACGGAACTTACAATTTAGTTCAGTGACAAACAGGAACTGTTTTGAAAAGTGATTAATTCCTCAACAGTTACTAATTACTCCAAAACATTCACTCAATAGCCTGTCACTAACATAACACGACTCTATTTTAACACACACGCTGCTGATATTCTTCCTTTGTGTTACAGGATCTTTGGGTATGAATTTGACTTCTCTCTGCTTTGCAGTAAGAAGTAACACAAATGATGTCAAATCTCTTTTTGTTCAGGTACAAAACTTGCTGCTAGAGACTAAACACTGAAGTTGGAAGGCACAGCCTTATTAAATATTAATATTCTGCTAGATTTTTATATTCCATTTCAATATATTTGTGGCCAATAACCATCCATTTTCCCTCACTTGCAGAAGCTGAGCAGGTGTGCAGGTAGCTGGTTACCAAGACAACATACCGGCAAGGGATTAGAGCAGACACTTGTATGTGTATGACTCTGAATAATGCAAACACTGTTAAGTGATACATTTTTCATTATCTGAACATCACATGATGTTTTATGCTATTTAATTTTTTTTTTTGGCCTGTTGAACATGTTCCTGTTAAGAACCCAATTCAAACCTCACAAGCAAATGTAATGATAATTTCATTACAACAATGAAAATACCACTTTATGCATTTCTTCCATGAGCTCTCTAAGTAGTTATGCAAACATCTGTTTCATTTCCTGCATCTCACATTTAGAAGAACTAAACAGCAAGACACAGACATTTATAATAACAAAAGTAAGGTGAATAAATGTATAACTTTACCAAATATATCCGCACTTCATCAAGAAGGCTGGGTACTCTGATGAATACATCTCTGCAGTAATTCTCACTTAATTGCTCTAAAGACAGACACCAGTCCTTTAGCAACATCTTCAGTTTTGTTTTGTTAAACTGTGGAAAGCACTGCAGAACATTTGACAGTGTTACATCAATGAACTATGAATTACAACAACTTGTTAATAAAAAATAAATGAACTCAGGTGAATAGAAGCCATGTATTAGAAGATTTTCTGTTCTTAGAGGCAATTTGAAATGCAGCTATTCAAAAAACAAAACCACTACATATATATGAATATATACCACCACATGCTAGTTTTAATGGTTCATTTTTATTTTACACATACTGCTAGAGGACAGAAAGCTCATGCCTTTCTCCATTCTTCTCACAGTAATAGCGCACCTCACCTATAACAAAATATGTCATCTAGGAAAGCACAAAATAAAGAGAAATGGCCCTTTTTTGATCCACCACAAATCAGATGAACAAACTCAAACAAGATCAAACATACTACGTTTTATAATTCAGCAAACCTCAATCTCCACTTTCCTCATTACCATCATCCATAATACGAGAGAGCGAACTGCTGAAGTTTCCTCAGGTGGATGGAAAATGGCAACGTTACTGCCATTCTGTCCTCAGCAACATGAAGGAGAAAGACGTACAAGTACATGGTCCTTCAAACAAGTACTTCTAGAATTGAAACTAGGAGCAAAAGGTTTAAGTGCCACTACTTTACATTCATAGATTTCAAAATAAGGAAGATAGAATTTGATGTATTTTAATGGATACACCTACGCAATTTCAAAGGCAAAGAACAGAAAAGACAAGTTCATGTGCATTTCATCCTTCTTCTACACCATAACTGCTTCCTGCTATGAGCAAACCACCTTCCCTTGCCCAAAACTGAAGCACCACTTCTGCCTCAACATTTTCAAGGGTATTTAAAAAAATTTATCAAAATCAAATCTCCCCAAAATGCTGGAAGTTACTTGGGCTTAATCTAATTACAAACTTTTCACTGAGTTTAGAAGACCTAGAGGCATCTGGTGGATATTAAAAGCATTTTTCGTAACTGAAACTATCCTCCTTTCCAATAACTGGTGGTTAACTCACCTGCCTCTGAAAGAATCGCTAGAAACAAAAATACTTTCAAACAACCTGCACACTCAACAATTAAGGGTGGAACCTCAACAGCTGAGTACTTAAAAGTGGGCTTAGGCTGCTTAAGTTTGTGGAGATGAAGTAAGTGTCTACATATTTCTCAGTATTGTGGCTTTAGGGTCTTCATTATCCCAGAAAGTCAACAGAAATTAAGACTCCCTGAGCTTTGACATGCCTGAGCTTGAAAAACCTTACTCTGTATCTTCACAGATTAAAGATGCAAACCCTGGAAACACTTCAGCACATGTGGCTGATCACTGGTGAAATCCCATTCCGTTCAATGAAGCAACTTGCATGGCCAAAATTAACTACTTCCAGCATTCGGGTTTTGAATTTTGCTGCAGACTGCTCAGAAAAGATGAGAGACTCAACCTGTCAACTTCTTAGTTAGACAGAGTTGCAATTCTCTGACTAGCGTCCTCCAAAGAAACAGCCATCTGTTTCATGTTGCAAACATCCCTAATGTCTCATCCTGTTTTATCCCGAACTTAGGAAAACACCTCTTAAAATCAAAGTCTAAATCATGTAAACAGATACCTGTAGAGTTAATGCCACCCATAAGCTCAGCGAAGTCAGCGCAACTTTACAAGAGAATTATTTTTTAAAAAACTGCTTTAAATATTCTGTCACAAATATCAACAAAATATTAAGCTTCATCAAAGCCCCAAGGGCACGCCCAGCCCTGACTGTCCCTGCCCACCCCCTGAAGCCCCACCCCATCCTGCCCAGGCCCCAGGAGCCCATGTCAGCCCCTGTGGACATCAGTTTCTGCCCCAACGATGTAGCAGCAAGAACAGTCTCCAGTTACCCACAGCCCTGCCCTGCCCTGCCACAGGAATTCAGTCAACTACCACAGCAATGAGGGAAGATGATAAACCAGCCCTGACTGTCCCTGCCCACCCCCTGAAGCCCCACCCCATCCTGCCCAGGTCCCAGGAGCCCATGTCAGCCCCTGTGGACATCAGTTTCTGCCCCAACGATGTAGCAGCAAGAACAGTCTCCAGTTACCCACAGCCCTGCCCTGCCCTGCCACAGGAATTCAGTCAACTACCACAGCAATGAGGGAAGATGATAAATAATACAGATTAATCAAAATTCTAAATAAAATGAAATGTATTAAAAACAGTACAAGACTATTTTATAGTCATTTTTTAAGAACTCAGCCTGACCTCTGCTGCTGTTGCTCTTCACAGACTAATTGTTCCTAACATGCAATAAGTGGTAAAAGAAAGCAGATCAGTATCTGCCTCTTCCTTGAAAACTTTATGCTTGTGGTGGGTTAGCCCTGGAAAATAACCAAATGCCCACCCAGCTGCTTGCTCACTACTCCCCCTCAGCAGGGAGAAAATACGATGAGAAAGCTTGTGGGTGAAGATAAAGGCAGAGATATTGCTTACCAGTTGCCTTCCCAGGCAAGACAGATTCCACAGGGAAAATAGCCCTGGCAAATAACCAAATGCCCACCCAGCTGCTTGCTCACTACTCCCCCTCAGCAGGGAGAAAATACGATGAGAAAGCTTGTGGGTGAAGATAAAGGCAGAGATATTGCTTACCAGTTGCCTTCCCAGGCAAGACAGATTCCACAGGGAAAATTCATTCAATTTATTGCCAAGAGAAACATAGGCAAACATTAAAAAGAAACAAACATCTGCCCTCCCAGACTCAATTTCACTCCCCCAGACTCCTTTATGCACCCACCCCTGAGTGGTGCAGCAGGGATAGGGGGACCAGGGCATTACAGTAAATACACTGTGGTTCCTCTCTACCACTCCTTCCCTCTCACTCTTTTGCCCCTGCTCTGGCAGGGACTCTTCCCACAGGCTGCTGCCCCTCAGAAAATATTTTGTCTCCAAAGTGTGCTCCTCCTTGGGCTGCAGAATTGCTCAGGCACCACGAAGCATCTCCTCCTCCAACCTCCATTACCCTCTGCCATTTGGCACAATTTTTCCTTCCTCCTCTCTCTTTAAAACATCTTTAAACAGGTTTTCACAGAGGTGCAACACCTGTGGCTGATGGGCTTAGCTGTGTTCTGTGGTAGATTCACTGGAGCTGGCCGTGTGCGGGATGGGGCAGTCCCTGGCCTCACATACAGAGGCCACCACTGCAGTTCCCTACCCTCAAAACCTACCGGGGACACCCAGTGCAATGCTGAATGGCATCCAGGTGCAACATCACAAAGTTTTTGGAAAGAAAGCAGACTGATCAGTATACTCAGAGTCTCAAATTTTGGGCAGAAGTTAAAACGTTGTGGCATCAGCCAGGAGGAATTACAGATTAGAGTGGGGCAAGAGAGGAAAACAACCCTTATGACAGCAACACAGAGCTCTGCGGATGATAAGGAGCAGCAGAACAGAATCCGCTCTCTCAAAATAGGACGAGAAAGAAAACCACTTTGGTTTAGCTCTTAGGGATGGGGGGATGGTTTATTGAACTTAAAACCTGGTCACCTTCACAATATAACCACGATTTCTCAAGTGCATTTACAGCAGTAAGACTGCAAAAGGCTAAGCAATGCTGACCTCAGTGGCAGCACAGAACAAGAGTTTGTGCTAGAGAGATCACAGGCATCTGAATATTTATCTACTCTGCTCCATGCAACCTCTTTC